>NW_015150682.1:48424-62603 GCF_000732505.1 Cyprinodon variegatus | reverse complement strand
AAAAAAAAAAAAAGGTTTTCTATAAAAAGTCATGGTATATTTTGCGGCTCTAAACAACTTTTATTTGGTCGTACTCTTGGCAAAACGGCTCTTTGGATATGAAAGGTTGCAGACCCCTGCACTAGAGCATCACATTTCTCTCTCAATGTCTCTGGATGCCATGAACCATCACTAACACTAGCTGACACAATAAAGTAAGTAAAACTTTGCTGATCACGACACATTTATTAGAACCTCGTTCCATCTCTGATTTGTGGTCCACGCAAGCTTCCTAACTCTACTTCCTATTTACTGCATCCACGCATAACAGCAACATTTTGCTTTGCCTCTTTAATTTGCTCCAGTGGATGGAAACACATTTAATACACATTTCAATAGTTCCCTTAATATTCACACCAGATTTGGATGGAATTATGACTACTATATAACACTCATACAGTAGTCAGTAGTATACAGTTTCTTCCCCACTGCCATTAGACTGCTGAATGTTTTGTAAAATGGGTTATTGTATTGTATTTTATTATATTTATTATATTTTATCATTATATATAAAAAAAAATGTTAGAACTGTTACAGTCATATGTTTATATTACTGTTTTGTATATATATTTTTACTATTTTTCAAGGCTGCACTTTTAAAAAAATTACGAAATTGTTCAGAGAGCTGTTTCAAACGATTTTCTTTTTGTTTTACACTTCTGTAAACAAAATGACAAATAAATCTGTCTAAGTCGAAGTCATAGGTGTCAAATGCAAGTACAGTTCAGGCAAAAGAAAAACCTTAGAGTGACAACTCATGATCCCCTCATGAAAGAAAATTAGGAAAACAGGCTTTTCTTCTTACAGCTTCCATATCCATACATCAAAGCTGTTCTATTGCGCAAATGAAATACAGCACACTGGTGCCACACTCCACTACAACACCCCCTTTACATGTTTAACACATATATGATTTATGCTTGACTTTGTTTCATTGATCACCAGATTGTTAAAATATCCCACAGACATGTCATCCTATATAGGTACTTCAGCATGCAACGCATGTTTTATGAGTTACTGCATAGACTAAGCTTGAATCATCAAAACCAAATTTACCTCATCATGACAAAATGTTAAGCTTTGTAAAAAGCTATAGAGGTTATCAGCTCCGCATTGATGTGAGCTGTGTTATTACGACAGTGTAACACTGCAAAGGTTCATTCTCTGTCTGACCTTTATAAGACCCTTGTTCAACTACTAAACAGTATGTTAAACAGAGTTTGTGTGAGTATGTGTACTCTCACCGGGGTTCCATCTCAGTGCAGAAATCTACGAATGTGTTTACAGAGAGGGTTTGGTTGCGTGTGAACACTTTAACATGCAGCTGCCAGTCGAGTAACAGTAGTCGCTTTGTGCCAAAAATGCTGAGGTGCGTCCCTGCAAAAATTAAACCCACTCTGGATCAAGATAGCTGGTAATATATGGGCACAAGAAGAAAAATGCAATACAGAGAAGGATGCTGAAAAAGAGCAACATCGATTAAACAATTAATGTTAGGGGAATGATGGTGAGTCTGAGGTCAGTTTCCCAATAAGCATAATCTTTTCTCCCTCTGGTCTCATAAATTAAATGTTCCTCTCACTTCATGAGTGTTCTCTCTTGACCCCCTTGAACTCTCTGTCCTGCTGCTGGCGGACATCCATTGACACATGATGAGTCTTAGGGAAGTTAAGCTGCAGGACAAGGATAGATGAAAAGAGGACATTCATTAACAATGAGACAAATGTGGGGGAACAGATTTAGTATTTTATGATACCAGGATCAGCTGACCATCATGAGTCACTGCACTGACATACAGAAGATAAATTATCCCTGGATGAGCTTTCAAATCTGGTCTAGTGGAACGTCATACCACTTTAATGGATATTTTATGCTTCTTACTCCTGGATAGGCAAACACATAAGTTAGAACACATCGCCATTAGGTGGTGATGAGCTAAAATGCCTTGACATGGAAACAGATCAGCTTTTTATCACTTCTCTTTGAGCAGGAACGTCTCCAAACAGTTCAGACATTAATGCATTAGTTTTTTCAGATTGTAAAATTTCAACTGAACTTAAACTCTTTTAGTAGAGCCATGCTGCACTTACAATGAGTGGCTTTGAAAAGCCAGACAGCTATCTAACAATGAAGTTGAGATAATCCAGTCCTTAATGGTTTTGTGGATTTATTCACAATTTTCTTCCTTTTTGGTTATGTAAAAGTGGAGCAAATACAAAAGGGAATATTTTTAACTATATATAAAGTGTAAAAAGTTTATGATAACTAACATAACTGATTTTTGCAACAGAAAATAAAGATAGCATGAAAAATTGGCTCAGAAAGGTTCAAAGTTTAACTTAGAAGGATATCTCAAATTATTCAAACCAACTGAGAGGCCTAAATTAAGAAAAATCCTGTTTAAGAAAGAAATATGTTTGACGTACAGCACCATGGTAAGCCTGCATGATTACAACCAAATGATTAAATCAGATTTTTCTAAATGGACACTGACAAGTGTCCATAAGAGGGTAGTAAGAGACCAGTGAGTAGTTGTTGGCATAAGAGACTGCCCTTTTCATATATGATCATGTTCAGGTTGTTTTAATTATTAAATTTTATTCTCTCTAATTGTTTGTGCTACCTTTATGCCATGGCAACGCATTTGTCTTATTTTGTTTATCAGGCACAGCACTTTGAATTATTTCGCTACTGAAATGTGCTACTCATATAAACTTGCTTTAGTTTGCATTACAATAAACCCAGCCGGCTTAGCAAACCAGCACAATTGGCTTTCACTCAAAAAACAGCATTGATCAGTTTAAGAACGCATTCCTTCATCCAATTTCTTTATTAACTGTGGATTATCGGATTCTATAATCAAAATAATAAAGACTTTATATTGTATATGCTAAAGTTCACGACAGAATTAGCCAGTTAGCCTGTTGACAAAAGAAATAAGCAAATTTTTGCATTGCAGAAAAACTTTTACACATCTATTTTCAGGCATACTTACTGTATGAAAAGCTTTTACCAGATTAGAACTGTATATCAGTATATCACAGGTGGAAAAAGGTTCATGCTTATTTCAGTCAATACTATTCAAGTGCTACATTTGAATAATAATAAAAACATAAATCTAGGAGGGAAGCAAATTATTCTGACCAGCTATAGGCTTAATCTGATGAAGGCTATTTCGCTTTGGAATGTGCTTATATTAGTCCCACAAAAACACATCTCAATCTTGTGACAAAGTGGTTTGTTCAAACTTAATTTAGAGTTTTGGCCATATAGAAAATTCAACTAACACCATCAGAATTAATACAGATAATAAGCTCAAAATAAACCAGTAATACTGTAATTTAAAAAAATGAAATGCTTTTAAAAAGCCCCATCAACAGCAGCTTGTATTCAGTGATGATGCACTGCTGCCCTCTACTGTTTAGAAATTGAATACCTTTTGGCCCGTAACTCATCTGATAGATGATTGAGGGAAGCTGTGAGTTATGCAGCATTACAACAGATTCTGTAGGAATACCACACTAGATAGAAATGCCTCTATTTCTGACAGAGAGGAGGACACACAGATTCAGGGGATGAATGCCCTTCAGTTTGCATTGGCAAAAACTCAGTACTAACTCACAAGAGATCCCTGATTACTTTATTTGAACTTTTGTTTGAGGTTATAGCTGCAAACAGAAGACAGCAATTATGAGCAGGCTTCCTCTTCCACCAAAGCCAATAAGGCTGATGAATGATGTGCCTGTTATCCCTGAAAAAACAAGACTGAAGTCCCTGTCACTGATTTTGGACATATGAGCTTGTAAAACTCAATCATAACTGTAAAAGAAAATCTAATTAATAGAAATATACTAAAATTGATCTCAAAGCTATATAAACTGTAAACATGTTGCATAATTTGTGCCAATATAAGAACAGAAATATATGTATTATAATAACATCCAATGAGTCCTTACAACCTGTAGATGGAGCAATAATACAGAAAGTGGTACACTTAAGTTCAGCAGCACAACATCAGCTTGCTGGACTTATGGAAATTAGCCAGTAAACTTTAATGATTGTAGAAAATAGAATGATGGAAAAAAATAATACCATAATCATCATATTTTATTCACATTCATGGCTATTTGGCAGTGAGTTTTTTGACAGTTTAAAATCTTTTTGCACGAATTTTAAACTCACTGGAAATTCTTGTATCTAAAAAAAAATATTTTTTTATTTTCAGTCAGATATTAGATGAGATCAATTATTACATTTGGAATAAATATTAAAACCAACAGTTTTGATAATGGTGGATGAATGGTTAAACATTTGTCCAAAAAGTCAAAGTAAGCCACTTTTCAGCTTAGCCTTTAGACAAGCATCAAAATAGATAAGTGGCCATGATAGACTGTACTTTTTTAGCATTTTTTCATGTCAGGAGTCTTGACCAAAGTACTTTACACTTCATTCAGTCACTCTGATGACTGAATGAACCCTTACTCTGATGGTGGCAAACTACATTGTAGCCACAGGTGCTCTAGGGCTCACGGACAAAAGCGAGTCTGCCATAAACAGGCACCACTAGGCCCTCTGACTACCATCAGTAGGCAGGTGAAGTGTGTTGCCCAAGGACAGAACCACTCTGAAAGCCAGAGCCCAGATTTGAACCATCAACCCTTCAATTTCAAAGCATACTCCTACATCCTCCTACTCCTACATCTGCCCCAGATTGGGCGATGACTAACTTGTGGTCCGATACTGGCTGTCATATGACTTATATATAAGACTTATACATATATATATATTTCAGTATATGTGTCAAAAAACGAATGGGCAGTAACAAACATTTTGCAGTCCATCTATGCTGATCACAATAAACCAACAAGGGAAATGGACTAGCACAATAACTATATTTTCCAAATAAATCAATAAAGACAGACCAGATTTTGATGAGGAATTTAGTTTAATTAAATTTGTGCTATTTAAATCAATGTATTGTTCTAAATGATATAGATACGTACATTTAATGAGTTGAACAGTGTTTTTATCTTTAATTACATAGAAGACAGCATCAAACTCATAAGACTAATAAATTAGCAAAAATTATGAATAGATCATCTTTGATGTACCCGGTATATTGTTGTAAATAACTTTGTTTGCTTTATATTTGTTGTCAGTCTTTAGTTGACATACTAACTTTAAAACCTGAATGTTCAAGCACAGACCCAGATCATCATTTACCATTTCATATAACTTGTCAATAAACCTAATTTTTACTGGTTTCTCTTCTGGGAGTTTCTCTGCATGTTCAGAGGCTTAAAGAAAATCATGACAAAAAAAACTTAAATTTTCTCCTACAAAATTGATCCTGACATACTGTTTTATCCATTGAAATGCTTTAAGCCCCTTTGGAACCCTGATCCCCTTTACACTGACAGAAGAATGCTCCAAATATAAAGGCTCTGGAGGTGGTCACGGCAAAGTAATTCAATTTAGTTTATTTATACAGCACCAATTCACAACATATCATCTCAAGGCACTTTACAGTTCATCAGATCATACAGTCCAATTGATTCAAATTGTTCTATCTAAGGAAACCAGTTGATTGCATTGGCCCATTGACTCCAATGTAATCCCTCACACTAAGTATGCTTGTAGCGACAGTGGAGAGGAAAAACTCCCTTTTAACAGGAAGAAATCTCTGGTGGAACCAGGCTCAGTGTCAGCGGCCATCTGCAGAGGCCGACTGGGGTTCAAGGAGACAGAAGCAGAGATTCAAAAAGCAGCTGTAAAAGGCGCCCCGTCCAGGAAACACAGCCAGGCAGATGAGTTCTGAGCCAGCTCCCATGTCAGAGGATGAAGAGAGCACATCCAGTCACAGTCTACACTGGAAAACAGGTCGATCTCCAACATCTCCAAGGAACTGTTCGCCCTTATCTGATGTATTGCGATTTTCAGGTAGAAAAGGGACTGCTAGAGATAAAATTTAGGAAGATACAGGTCCACCCAATATCAATGCATTTAAGTTAGAGTTGAAAACATTTAAAGTTTTCAGCATCTATTTATATTGTTTTCTGTTAAAATATAATATTTTTTTTGGAAAATCAACTCTCTGTAAACTGCATTAGTTGCTTTCTTGTAGAGATTTCAGAGAGCTGTTTAAGCTCATGTGACATGTCATCTCTTTATGATCAAAAACGGGAAAAACCTACCCCATTGCGGGGAAATGAGACAACCTTAAAAAAAACACACACACACACACATATGGTATGAAGGAGGAGAGAAAGATTTGGGATGAAGGTTCGTCAGAACCGGTCGCTCAGTCAGAGGAGTGGATGTATGTGGGCAGATGGAGCGGCAGGAGGTGTGAAGATAAATGCGCCCTTTCATTTCCAGCAGAGACGCAGAGAGACACGGATGAAGGCGCACAGGAATGAAGAGCGAGAAAAGGTCATGGATAATAAGTCATTGGGTTAAGAAGGGCCAGCGCTTCTGCTCCAAGTTGGAGAAGAGTTTGCGTAAAGTTCGGTCTTCAAAGACGCGCTGCGGGGTCCGGAGGGATTGACGCTCCCAGCCGCTGAGTGACAGCTGAAGGTGTTGCTCATTACAGCTCATTCAATCCTAACTGGAAACTTCAGTTGGACAGCACAGGTGCACGCGCTCTGTTTTTCTATATTTTGATCGCGCGAGGACTTGAAATATTACAGCAAACAATATTTTATTTTTCTCAATTATTTAAACCTTTAATAACTAGTCTGTAAATGAACTCAAGCCACATTTGTTCCGCTGATATTGAAAAACAGAGTGGATTTTACTCCTGTCCTGATGTGAATATGTTGTGGATAAAAACTCTCTGCGTTTCCAGCTGGTCAGGACAGAAAACTTTGTAAAAACAGAAGAGGAAAGAGAAGTAGAAAAAAAAGGACTAAAGGGACTGCTTTCATTCAGTTTTATAAATGGAGCTGCGCAAATATCTGTTGTGCCTGGAGTTTCTCCTACTCCTGAAAGGTAAGTTTTTTTTTTATATTTCAAAAGAAATTATCCACTTAAGCCGCTAGTACTTTTAAGTAAAATATATATTTTTTCAGAATAGATTTATATGCGCAGAAAGAGGCATTTCATTTGTTTACTTATTTTAGAAATACCAGTTGTTGAAACATTAAAATATAACATAGCCCTGTGATTATTATTGCAATAGAACACCTGCTCATAGTTAATAAGATGTATATGTAAAGTTGAGTGGAAGAAAAATAGCATTTTTTTGAGAGTTTGGGGCAGTTTCTTAAAGTTTGCCCTGCAGCTGTGTTCGGAGCTGTATGTGCAGCATTCAGAAGAATCTGACACTTGGGGTGCAACATTAAAATCTTTGTGTTAGGCCATTTAAAATATTTTCATGAGGGAGAAAAGGGCTGGTCTCTTTCCCAGTGGTCCAATAAAAATACATGTTTAATTTTCATCTGGGCGTGATGGTTGTAGAGCTTGGAGGAAGAGTAAAAAGGCAAAAGATCAAAGATGCTTGAGGTTTAGTTCAAGGTTTTGGCATAGAGTAATGATTTGCAGTCATACCATCTTCTATTCTGCAAGTGAAAAATCAGAGAAAGTGTGCAGAGACATTTTAAGACATTTTTATTACTTCCTCTCATATTAAGCTTTGATGTTGGTTTGATTTTCCAGTGAGATTTGGTGTACACCTGCACTCCCCAAAGAACTAATGGATGATCTGAAGCCCCAAGTATCACTGTGCTTAACTGGCCTTCAAACCAGCTTGACCCCATAGAGATGAGAGACATTAGAGACAAACATGTACAGGAAATAGCAAAAGACCACATTCCAACCTGGACATGATGAACACATCAGCAGAGGCAATGTGGTTATCTTCATACATTGTTGCATTAATGCATGAACTCGTGTAAAGTGAGCCGTGAGCAAGTTTTGAGTGACCATACTGAAGATTTAACAGTCTTGTTTCATCAGGTCAATATTTTGGTATTAAAATATTAACTTTTCTTTAATTAAATAATTTTTTTCTAAAAATTTTATTAAAAGCACCAATAAGCTAATTAGAAGAAACAGTCTAAACGTGTCACTCTGTGTTCTATTCAGTCTATATATGTCAATTCAGTTTAGTTTAGTAGAATTGCATCACTAAAGTACATGATCTTTAAACAAGATATAAATTAACTACGGTATATCCCTGTATTCTCTTAGAAAATAGAAAATAGAAAAATATCTCAGTGCCTAAGAAGCTAAGTCATGTCATAAGGGTTAAACGCCCTGTAGCTGATTCTTGTTTTAAACTCTCTAAGAAAAATCATTTTTACATGCTATATTGTTTGGAAAAAGAGGTTATTTTGTTAAAATAAATGACTCATTGGTTGCTCACATGCACGAGTTCAGGCATTTTTAGAGTAGGCTTCTATCTTTGCCTCGTGAGTTTTCTCTGCCAATGAGGTCTATTCTATAGAGTTTCCGGTTTCCAATCAGCCACTCAGAGAATTTCCCTACAAGAGCATGCTTTTATTCTGCTTTTCCTTTCTTTCTATGTTACTGTTTAATTCATGTAAAGCACTTCAAAATGTCTTTATTCTGAACTGTACTGGATACTTGCCTTGCATGGCTGTTGGTGTGGGAACCTTCAATACATCAAGTATAAACCTGGTTTAAGGCTTCACAAACAGAGGGTATCTCAACCCACAAATGTGGTTTGATTCTCTGACAAAAATATAGATCTCAGATTTTTAGATTCTCCTTTAACTTGTTTCAAATGACAAATTTAAAACAAATTTAAATGCTTGAACTTTTTCATTTATTGGAGGTGAAATTCACAAGTTTAAAGGTTACATGTCTTTGTTGAGTCTCCGCTGGCATTAAAGCAGTAGCACGAGAACATGGGTGACTATTTTTTGTGGCTGATCACAAAACCAGTCAAAAATGCAAAGTAGCATAGCCTAAATATTGCAAGAGCCTCCAAAGTCATCAAATGAAGGTAGATCACATTTGCCCTGGGAATAAAAAGGGACCTGCAGTTTAAAAAGATAAGATGCTCTGTTCAAAATAAATGGGACATTTATAGCTTTCTTACCTCAGATGACATTACGTCCCAAAAAAACAGAAGTCCTGTACAGCATCAGATTGCAGTGCTTTTCCTCTTCTCTTATGCAAAAAAACAAAACAGGCGTAATTTCAACTTATTGCCAGTTGGGGCAAACCTCTGTAAAGATTTTAACTTTCATGATGCTCCTTCCAGAATTTTTAAGAATAAACCAATAGTCTTGCATTTTAGATTTTTGCATAAGCTCATTATTTTGTTCAGCTATTATTATACTTTTTGATTTAAACAGTTAATGTTTGCAGTCTGTAACTGAAAACAACAACTAACATCTGATCATTTTCAGCATTTTTTGCAATCACAAATAAAGTTTGACTCCTCTTTACTGACTCTGTGTTAAGAGGCTGTCAGTGAGTGTAGGCTTGTGCTTTTCCAAAGCACTTTATGCATGCTTTTTATTTCAACAGTATAGTTAAATTATAAAAATCAGAGAATTAACCAATATCATACAAGTTAACTATAACTTAATCATGCTTTGTAAATAAAAAAAACATAAATATTGAATTCTTTAAATAGGTGTTGTTGGTAATTAAAGTGAGGCCCCAAATTAAATTCTATTCAGCCCCTCGGATAATTTTATGCAGACCCAAATATTGTAATAAAAAGGAGAAGAGGTTGACTGTAAATGATATGGATAAATATCTCCATGCTGATGCAGCTCTTCTTTTTGGGTCATCAACTTCCTTGACAGACAGCACTTGCCAATAGCACTGCCCCATATGCCTTCCAGAGTTCCCTTATGGCTGTTTCTCTGTGACAGCTGCCCTCTTAGCAGGCATTCCTCAGATGGGTGCGCATAGAATAAAACAGGCATGTGCAGAAAAACACCTGGATACACTCCATGTGTCTAATAGGTCAAACGTGGAGGCTAGTAAAAGAAAAGGTTTATTTTTCATTGAACTTTTTTTTTTTCATTCTAATGTTAGTCCTGTTAATTTCTTAGGAACCAGGACATGTTTTTTTTTTGTTTTTTTTGGAGGAAGTCTTAAATGAGCAGATTTAAAGGATTTGGTCAGAGTTTACATTTTAAAGGCCCATTACTTCCTTATTAATTGTCTGATATTAAAGAATGAGATAAAGTTACCAAAGCCTTAATAAAATTTAAAAAACTTCACACTAGATTAATTTATTGTTTTTGCTGGGATTACAAAGAAATACAACAACTTGAAAGTGACAAAGGTGCATCCTGGACAGGTTGTCAGTTCCTAACAGCGCTAATGCTCAGACAACTAAGTAAAGACTATAGTGTCTAAAAACTCTTAACCTGATATGTTTGTAGTATTGTCCAGAACATTTCAGATTCATTTCCTCTTAGAGCTGACTGAACCCAGCAGCTGCAAGAAATGCTCTCTCAGGTCATATCAGCAGTTCCCATCTCTGAGACTTAAAGACTAAAGCTGCTGTAATGTGGGTCTTGTGGCGTGTTCGTTTTCACCATGAAGCGTGAAAGTCAGCCAGCCTCCGGAGCTAATGATTGCTGCAGCAGGGCAGTCTAATACACCTCACTGAACTGTTTCTGCTGAGCAGAAAGAATATGAAGAAAAAGGCCATTGTTGTCTGCCTTAAAAAAATGTCCGATAGTGAGGCTGATAAGTGGTGGGGGAGCTGCTGTATTATAGCTCGCTTCCATGAAGTAGTATAAGATCAACCTGCTGATTCCTTTTTGTTTTCTTTGCAAAGGGTATGCCAGTTTTCTCAATGCAACATGTCTTTAATGACTTGTGAAGTTTATCAGTAGACTAAAAATGTTGCCCTTTGCAGCAAACTGTGGAGAAAGTAACCCTGCTGCAGTTTTTGTCGCAACAAAGGACAAAGATTGCAAAAAAACAACAGAATTAAAGATGCCAGCATCAGTCCAGCATAACTCATCTCATTAAACTGCCTTATCCGTTCACATCGAACACGAAAAAGCTAAAACTTTTTTACTTGTTTGAATGTTTGCTCTAAGGTCTACAGTAGCTGCTGTAGCTGAAGTGATTGTTTCTGCTTCTGTGTGTCATACTGAAGCATGTAGGTGACTAAGTATGTAATGTTAATGGTTTAAACAGAACAGCCCCTAATGTGGACAACAGTACTCCCATGCCTGTTATGCTTTACTGAGATGTCAAACACAGGTGTTTGTGTGTGTGTGTGTGTGTGTGTGTGTGTGTGTGTGTGTGTGTGTGTGTGCGTGTGTGTGTGTGTGTCTGTTGGGGATCCTCTTCCTATCGTCTTGTATTTTTTTGATGAATTTCATTCTCGCTCTCTTATCATCGTCCAACCCTGGTTGCCCAGGAGAGAGGGACAAGGATGGGAATAAAACGCAAACAAGTTAATGGAGAGAAAATCTGGAAAAGAGAGTCAGAGGACTGGAAAACATTACGAATTCTTTAAAAAAATAAGGTGACACAGACTTATATGAAGACACGTCACTTAAGAAAAATTTTTTTAACCAGATTTTCAAGGTGATTGACTTGGGAGCCAAAGATGAGTTAGGCTGTAAAAAAGTATTTGAACTTTTTTTTAGACTTCTCTTTTAATAAGCTAGGCTTTCTGGTTGTTGTTTTTTTATGATTTTGGTCAATTTATTCATCAGGCTTTCTATAGATTTTTGTTTTAACGTTTTTGTGGGTTTAACTAGATGAGCATCATTTATAATATGACATTAAGCTGTGAGGCCTTTCAACAATGGTCCACATCTCCTAATCCAGGGTCATGTTTTTTTTTTTTTTTATTTGCAGGTTTAGGCTTACATTTTATATGACTTGTTGGTTACTGGGAACATGATACGCTTCATTGTCATCCCAGCACCTTTTATTCAGCCCAACAGTTGTCTGTATCATAAAGGTACCAAATGTCATCTTTAATCTGTTTTTTAGGGGTTTCAGTTATCTCAACGTCCAGGTAGTATACTTACAACAAACACCAAGAAAAGAGTTTTATCAGAGGTTTCAGTCCTACAAAAATGCCTTAATATGGATCTAAACATTGGATTGGGACATTACCAGAATCTACAAGTAATTACAGATTCTACAACGAGAGAAAGGGCCAAATACTGCAAAGACCCGACATATAGCCAGAGATAGGCATTGTCCTCCATCTTGTCATTTATTTTATCTTTGAAAATCCCCTTGTTGGTATTAAATACTATTTAATATATGTCTAAAAAGTGATTTATCTTTTAACATTCTCCTAATATTAGACTAAATAGATAAGATTCAGGTGTGTGTTTCTGACAAATGATAGAAAACTCCCTAATAATCCAGAAAAATGGTAAATCACCTGTACTTATATAGCAATTTTTCAAGTCAGGAGACTTGGTTAAAGCGCTCTACACTACATTCAGTCATTCACCCATTCACACTGATGTTGACAAACTGCATTACAGCAAGCTGCCCTGGACTCACTGACAGAAGCAAGGCTGCCGTTCACTGAAAAGTCTATCTGACAAACCTCCGGTTGCAGGGAAAACTCTTGCATCCGAATGCTGCATCCAATGCCAATGTAATTATAGAGTGTTATGTGAAGACATAAAATAAAATCAACTAAACTATATATTCACTGGAAAGTATCTAAAAAAGCTGTTTTGGTCTGATTAAGTCCCCTGTCTCCACCCCCCCAAAAAAAGAAGGGTTGAAAGTCTTATAGAAAATGTAATGACATTTAGACTTAGACTTACACACAGAGTGTATACAAAACCAAATGTTGTTTAGTACAACCTAGTAGTACATTTGAATTTTCCACAGAAACATTTGATGGTGGTTTAGAAGTTATGAACATTGCTGATCTATGTTGATGCTAGACTAAAGAAGACTGCAGAATCGCATTTAGTTTCGCTCCCATACTTCCCAGTGATAACTGGTCTCATCCAAAAGCAGCAGCACCCAGAGCTCAGTGTGTGGTTCAGAAAATCTGGACTTGGTTTTGGTTGATGTATGTTTGCCACCAGTTGTCATGACAATGAGTGGCCAAGAAGCCGCTGGCAGGTTGTCATGTTTAAACTCACTGAAAATGGATGCAGAGGAGGAAGGACAGAATAAGGCAAACAATGGTTCTGTTCTGTAAGCGCTGCAGGGCTTGAAACGGACAGAACCTTGTGGTGAACTTGTTTATCTCATTGTGTTTGTTATAAAAAGTGTGTGGAAAAATAAAAGCAACACTTTATGGTTTACTTGAAAGGATGAATGAATAGAATGATAAAAGAGAAAACTGGCAGACAAATTTAAAATGAGTGTTGCCACAATAAAACCCCAAAACGTTTTTTTTTTACAGCAGGGTTTATAATATGGCTGACGAGTGTAAACAGGGTTAGGGGACTGGGTAAATAATTGCATAGACAGCTTTCATTTTTAGCCTGTCTTGATGGGAAAAAGAAAATACATTGTGTAAGTATGTGTGAGCAATCAGAAAAGTGCCCATAGCTTATTTTGATGCTGAAGAGTTGGCATCTCAGATCTGCATAGACAGCAGGGACCAGACTAAATGATCTGTCAGCGCATGAGGACACTTCTCACGGATGCAGCCAAATGATAGACACACATGTTCAGAAATAACTTCATTAAACCTTCCCCAGTTCTGACCCTCTATACAAAAGAAACTATCACTATCCAGCTGGGAAAGCCTTGGATAAAAGCACTGTGAAATATGATACAATTTTATATGTATATGATAGAAAATAAAGGTATTTTATTTTGAAATACAATAAAGTTTTATCATGCACAGACTTTCACAACACTGATTATGTGCAAAAGTTTCACCTGATATGTGGAGTTTTCACTGACTTGTTTCTTTACAATAAAATAGCCAGTGAGGTATGAAAAAAGCTCTATTTGTCTGTCTATTCATTCATTCTTTCAAATAAACCATAAAATGTTGCTTGACAGGTTTACTGTTGAACACAGAGAAAGAAAGAGGCTACATACACTCAGCAGGCAAATTCAAACTAAATCCGATTTTTTTTTGTACTCTAATACAACTAATTTTGTACAACTAATTGAAGCGAGAAATCAGAATTAAGCATCAAGACCTGCAGTGAAGATGGAGCCACAGAGAAATAGAGGACCAGAACTA
>NW_015150682.1:0-46979 GCF_000732505.1 Cyprinodon variegatus | reverse complement strand
TCAACTTCAGGTTTCAGTTTGAGATATCAAAAAAACACCTCCGCACAAGAAAGGCACATATAAAACAAGACCAACATTTCAGCAGAAGGAAAACATTGGAGGGTGGATGTTTTTATGTCAGATTAAAATGAAGACATTAATATTATCACCAGTCACGTATGATTTATTCGGCTCAGCTGTGTAAATCCAGGAGGCTTCTACACTTCGTTTTTTTTTTTTTTAATTTAATTCACATTTTTTCAAATTTCCCACTAACTTAAAACACAGTTGTGCATTTGGAACACAAAAAAGAAAACTACCGGAAATCTTAAATGACTGCAGGTGTTTGACTGAGATTCAAGCTGTATTGTAGAAGCTGTAGACATTAGATACAGTTACAGTCAAAACAGCTTGACTTGTGGGAAAAGTATGGCGTGAAGAGACATCATGTTCATCCATCTGATTAAACTGATTAAAGCAACAGAACCAGAATTACCTGAGGAATCTTTTCCACTACTTGCATGTTGTTTTCTTGGATAAATCTACAGATCTTTCTAGCTACGAGTCCCCAATGAGCAAATCTGAACACAAAACAGAGAAGAATGTTTCAAGCTCAATGATAATACCAGACAGGGCATCTGCAAGTAGGTGGAAGAAACTGAGGTCTGTGAGAAAAGCAGAAATGGAAGAAACACACTGAATGTATCCAGTTTCCCCCTCTGAACCAAGTGGACTCCCCCTGATTGTCCTGGACAAGGATAATGTGCGTTTTTGCAGGATATTACCGCAAAATGTTGTGTACTCTCACACAATCCAGTCATGTTCCCAGTTCAAATAACAGGCTGAGACTGAGGGAGTTTCTGCAAATTAACCTGAAAGTTTGCAAAATTGCAAGTGAGGTCAATTGTATTTAGAAAGATTTCTTATGTTTTTTTATAGAAGCTTTTAACACTAACTTTTTTTTTTTTGGAGCTAAATTTTTGGAGTAAATTATCAAGTGTCAAGATTGGAGGAGGGTTTTATCTGGAGGTTGAGTTTAAGATAATTTTTCTGTGAAGCAGTTCATTTTGGTAGAAAATGTTTATGAAGAAATTAAAAGGAATGACAGCTACAGATGATATACAAGCAACATAAGTGGGTTTTCTTCAACAGATTTTAAATTTTACAAACTTCTACTGTGCAGTTTCCATCCGGATATTTTGTACAGTATATATAAAGTATACTTGGTACAGTATATATACAATATATTTGGTAAAGTATATGTATACAATATATTTGGTATACAGTTTGTATTGCAGCACAAAACAGAAGTCCAAAACTGTTGTTTTCTTTAAGGAGCTGCTAGTTGCCCTGGCACTAGATTTCCCCACCTGGTCTAGATCTCTGCATCTCCTCCAGGGTTCCTATAAACCTCTTGGAGGATCTCTGCTCTTGTCCTTTTTCTAGCTTGTACGTTTTGGTGAATAGCTTTGTCTTTGTAGGTTTGCAGCTGCTTCATACTCCTTATTTTCAGATGACAGATAAAGCAGTGCTCAGGCAGTGATTTTTATCCTTGGATATAGTTTCATAACCAAACTCTTCCTGTAGCATCTCTATAACATCTCCCTGGTCCATCTAGTCTCCATGATGTTGGTTGATTACTGAAGGCTCTTTAACAAACCTCTTACGCTTTCAAACTATAGCGGATTTATACACACATCAATTTACACACAGGTACGCAGTAGTTACTGCTTTCTGTATATATATTTATTTCACTTGATTTAATTCAGGAATTCAGGGACAAAGCAAACTGAATACAATAAAAAAAATCATATTTTTGAAGTCAAAATCTTAGCCTTTTTTCCCCCTATAATTTCAATGTACCTTTATTTTCCTATCACATAAAATCCCCTGAAAATGAAATCTACATTAAGGCATTAGCCATAGGAGCTTCTGGAGTTCAGGTTTAAAGTATCTATCTACCGTTTCTGATTATTGGCCTTTTTCTGTGTGCATCAGGGCACATCTTCTCCCTTAGTGGGCCATTTGCAAGGTAAACAGCAACAGTGACATGCTGGTGCAAAACATACCCACCAGTGCAGAAGGTAATGTGCACTCAGTTGTGATGGATTGCAAATCTGTTCACTACACAGTTTTTAAAGGTAAAATACAGATGCTTTTGGTTAAATTGCAAAAACAACATCCCACCATAGCAAAGAGAAACAGGTTTGGTATAGAGATACTAAGAGATGTTTTTACCTCCCCCATACTTTCAAGAAAGATTAACTGTTGAAATTTGTCAGATTTGATGATAAGTACATGGAGTGTGAAGAATTATGTGCTAAACATTTGATTTATTTGACCATTGTTGTATTTGCACGTGTTGCATATTTTGCACATCTGTGTGAAGAATGAGCACCATTTAAATATTGTTCACTGAATGAGAGGATCATTTTCTTTCTTTTGCTTTCCCTGTTTTCTCCTTGTAAAGCAAGGAAATAGCACAGCAGGATGTTTTTTTTTCTTGCATTTTTTCTTGCTGTTGAAATTTAAAACAACAGGCTAACTGCATCTCAAAAACTGCTTTTTATTCAGACAAAATTTCACTTTAAAATATGTTTAAGTTAACAGTTACGGCAGTGATCTCTTACAATTTATAAAATAAATGGATTCAAAAACTCTGGTTTGATCATGTAAGTGGATGAAAACCCCACTGTGAAAAAAATGTCAGTGCCTAAAAAATATCCTTTGATTAAATATATATATTTAATGTTATGCTGCATAAGAACTGATCAAAGTAAAATACCATTCATTGTTCCATGTAATAGGGCTCGCACTGCAGAACAACTCTGACTTTAGATGTTAGTAGATGTTAATGATGGATGATATTGATCATCTTATACCTATAAATGTAGAGTAAGATTTCTCCAAAAAGCCAGAAAATTTATGTATAAAACAGTTATATCTCAACTCAGTTAATAGACCAATGTCGGTTTGGGAAATTTAAAGTTTGAAATTAAGAAATAAATCCAGAGATATTGAGCTATATGTTTGAATATAACTTATCTCGGATCTTTAAACTTGAAGCTGAATTAGCAGCCATCGACAAAATGCAGCACATATGATTCTGTGGGGTTGGAGGTGATATCCACCATGAATATCATGAGATGTAAACTTTTCAAACTGTAATTTCAGCAACTGTGCTTTGGTTTATGTGTAACAGCTCGGTGGTTTGCCGTCCATCCTGCTGCTCTCTATCCCCCACCATCTATGAAGGGCAGGCTTGTGTGTCATAACAGGGAGCTTACTATGCTTCTTGGTTTTTCTAGTCCACACCCTTCCCTGCTTTGCTTCTCTCCTGCGCCTCTTTTCCCTCGACTGAACTTCTTCTTTATCTGAATCCCCGTTTTCAATTTCTCTATTCATCTTTACATACCTCTTCTTTCCCGTCTTTCAAATCTCTGCAAATAAAACAAAATGACGAGAAAATAAACAATATGTTCAACCATGTTTTGGATGTTTTGCTCTAATTTTAGGGTTATTTTTAAAGTAAAGGGTAAGTTAACATTCCCACTCCGAAAAGATGATTGACTGATTGATTTATATAATGCTTGACAACAGGTTAAGGTGACTAAAGCCCTTCAGAGTGAAAATACAATGCCAGTACAATACAAGAATTAGAGATTCACATTCGTCTTGAGTTTAGATTTAAAGGAACCCTGGTTGAAGGTGAAGCGAAGATCTAGTGGAACATTACACCACTGGGAAAGACCTGTCACCCCAGTGTTTTAATTTTTACTCCTGTACAGGGAAAGCTCTAAAAACAAACATTGAAATTTTTATTCTAAAATGAACAGGAATCCAATGCAGGAAGATAAAACAGGGGTGATATGCTCCCATCTTAATGTGTTTCTTATCATTTTGTTTCAGATTGTAACATTTAACTAGGGCTGAAACAATTAATCAGACTAAATGTAATTAATCAGTTATTGAAATAATTGTCAACCAATTTAGTAATCAATTAATGGTTAACAGGATTATGGAGACTCTAAAACATGCATTTAGCGACAAAGCCACCCACTTTGAGCAGTAATTATATCACAATTGTAAAGAAACGTATTAACATTTTGCATTTAAGATATAAAAAAAAGGTCTGTCAATAAGCTCTACCCAGAACTCCTCAAGTGAAAAAGTTTTTTTCACCTGACTTCATAAAAAAAAAAAAGAATTCTTTAAGGAACCTTTGGCTATCTAATTATTAATCGGTTAACTGAAAAAAATAATCAAAAGATTAATTGATTTTCAAAATGATAGTTAGTTGCAGCCTTTAACCTTTGCATCCTTTGTTTGCTGTGTCTTCCAGGGTTTTGTCAATGTTTCAACATAGATGTCAAACATCCTCGTGTCTTCACCGGTCCCGAGGACACCCAGTTTGGCTTCTCTGTCCTTCAGCATGAAGCAGAAGGAGAGAAACTGTACGTATTTGTGTGAGAGGAGGTAAAGATAAGAGCATTTCAGTAAAGTAGGGTGTTTTGATGATAACTGGGTCATGCTTCTGCAGGATGCTTGTTGGTGCACCCTGGGATGGGCCACCCAACAACAGGAAAGGAGATGTGTACAAATGTGTGGTAGGGGAGGAAAAAAACTCAAACTGTAGTAAAGTAAACCTTGGTAAGAGAAAAAAGAACCTAAATAAAATGATTAAAGCATCAATATTAAAGATTATGGCCAGATGTTAATGTAATCTTTGTCTGTTTTAGGTGAAACTGCTCTGCGTAACGTTTCTAAAAACCTGAGGAATTCTCATCTTGGAATGACCCTCACACCAGACTCACCTGATGGATTTTTGGTAAGTTGGCTCTCTAATTAGACATGTATTCCCTTCTTTTTTTAATAATCTGTGTGCTCCTTTAATACTTCAATAAAATATACAAATTTGTTTGCTTGAATAGAAGCCTGTTTTGTGTCTATATACATTATGTTTTTAGCTCTATATACTAAGAAAGGTCATATAGGGATGACAGGAATTTTACAGCTAAACATTGTTACCGTATATCAAAAGTCAAGTAAAAGTAGAAGGTTTTCCAAGACCCAATGGCAACTGAGAATATAACGATGGAAACAAAAATATTTCAAAAGATTTTAATGAAAGAACTGATATAGTTATTGCCCGTGGTTTTCTTTGAGAGAAGCTTTACATCTATTTTGATCACCAGAGAACGGACAGTAAGCTATGTTGGTAGATGGGATCGAAGTTTTCTGCCACAACTGGCAGCATTAGACCGGCTTCCCTGCCTGTTTACCTTGTCTACATCTCTGGTAAATCCCAGAGAGCTGACATGCTTCCAACCACGATCTTGAAAAAACTCCCTGGTTTAATGAAGACCAGAGAGGAAATGCCCAGAAATGACTTTGCAATGCTGAAGAGTAGGTCTATTGTAAAAGAGACTGCAGTATAGGAGTAAAACAAAGCAGAATAGCACAAAATTAAAATGAATTTGAAGAAAAAAGTTCCAAGAGGACCATCTGTGGTAATATCTCAGTGGATTTCCTTTCTTAAAAGTTCTAGTAATGTTGATATATGTGAAATCAAGGTCAGATCCCTTGTTTTTGCACACAAAGTGAGGACAATTTTGACTCTGAATGGCTCAGAAGCAGTTTCAGGACAGGTAACATTCTGCCCCAACCAGCGGACGGCTGAGAGCAGATTCAGACTAAAATCAATATAAAACAGTTTGCTACAGCTACCTCCAAGCAGCAAACAAATGGACAGTTTTAATGAAAAGATGTTTCACTGTGTATTCAAAGACAGTGCACTGTGAAAAGAGCATTTATTCAATAAGGAAAGTTTTTCTATTTAAAATTTGGAACTAGTTATCACTATATAAACTGGAAAACCCAAAGCGGAGCCTCCTAATGTTTAAACACGAGGAACCCTTAAGCAAACGTACATTTAGAAAACAAAGCTCTCTGCTGGGAAAATAAGCAAGTTTGATGAAGACAGATAATGACAACCTTCAAGTATGAAGAGAAAGATACACAGTATAAAACAGGCAGCAGCTATAGCGGTTTGTTTAGTTATTTCAAAGTTAATTAAAAAAAGTTATCTACTTTTAAAAATATGATGATAGTTGATAAAACCTGATGGTTATTCTTTTTGCCTGCATTGCAAAACTAGAGCTGTTTCACTGTATATTTACATCCACAAACATTAAGCATTTATTGGAGATATATGCAATAAACCAAAACAAAGTAAGGGATACTTAGGAAATGGCAGCATCTTCTCAAGGTTTGATTTTTCAAGCTGCAGAGAGACCGAACATCCCTATTAGCCTGAGGTGCTGCATTAGTCTCTCATCCTGCAGCTGCACCTTTACACAGCCATCATATGACACATTAACACCATCAAGGCAGCAGGTCCAGACATGGTGTCAGGTCAGATGCTAACTGACTTGCAGTTTTTGTTTTTTCTGGACATTTTTAACCTCTCTGTGCAGAGGATCCTTTGTGAAGTACATCAGTAACTTAATCCCAGCTGGCAGAAACAGCCGGAAGTTCTCACTAGTACTTCACACAGGCCTGTAAAGTTTGCAAAAGACACCAATGGTTATTTGACCCACGACAGAGAAATCGTCCACGATCTGACACAGTGATGCTCCAGGAACAACCTTTGACTGAAGGAGGTTGTAGTAGATTATGGAAGGCTGAACACCCTTCTCTCTGCATACAGAGAGAGGTGGTGAGGGAGTGTGTTGACAGCATAACGATAGCCTGGCCTGCAGGTTAGTTCTCATTATATTTGTACATTCACACATTAGAACCCATCTAGTAGCGCTTCAACAGTTTAAGATTAACACAAAACAGATCTGCAAATATCATGGTTTAAGGTGGTAAATATAGATGTGATGAAAGTAAGAGCTGCTGAGCCAAGAGCTAAACCAAAATAAACAGGGCAGAACAGGAGGGCGTACATGTGGCTGCTAATATCACACCCGCTCAGATTCCAATAATAGCCTACATCTTTGAGGAACTACAATGATGTAAAAGTGCATGTTGTTGAGGTTTCTCAAAATATCTGCTGCTATTTCATTTGTTACTGAGATTGGCTAAAACCAAACTGTGTACTGTAAGCCAGCGGGCATGAGGGTTATACAGGTCCTTCTCAAAATATTAGAATATTGTGATAAAGTTCATTATTTTCCATGATGTAATCATAAAACTTGAAAATTCATAGATTTTAGATTCATTGCACACTAACTGAAATATTTCAGGTCTTTTATTGTCTTAATATGGAAGATTTTAGCATACAACCCAAAATTCCTGATGGAATGTTTTAGTTCAAAACATAATTTTCCTGCTGCAATAATGTAGTCAATGAACAGACCGATGTACAAATGATAATCAATGGAAAGACTGAAGCATTTTAGATTAAAGGCGTGCACTCTATCCAGCTGACCAATTTGGCTGTAGGTTGGAACAACAATAGATCATAAATAGCATTTTTTCAGATATTCAAAGCTGATAAAGACACACGATGAAAGACTGGCAGCTGTGATTGCAGTAAGATGCAATGTTTTTTTTTTTAGTTGCTCCGATATGTTCAACAGTTCAATATAAACATTTTAGTCAAACCATACCTTTTCTTCTAATTCTCAAGTATGGTTAACTTTTACAGATACAATCGTAAGACACATTAAATATAAAGCCAATACCGTTGAAAAATACTGAAATATTTTATGAAGAAAAATATTTATTTACAGCATAGATGAACTAACAGCTTTAGTTGTTAGCTCCAAAAAACTGGAGCCAGGAGAAGAGCAGATTAAGTTTAGCTTCTGTTACACTCCCTGATGGTCAGAGTGAGATAAACAGGCCTTTCTCCAGTTTAAGCTTAACTTTAAAGCTCTGATAATAACAGCTTTATGTCTCATTGTTGCTCTCTTGGCCTGATTTCTGCAGTAAAACACATTTCTGCTTCAGCCAGTCAGCGGTTGTGTGTGCTTGTGTTTTCTGCCAGGATTTTTGCTCTACTCCGGGTGTGGAGTCGTGTACAGTTCACAAACGGCTGCCAGCTCAGGCAGCTTTAGTGAGAGCATATGTTTAAGTGTGTGTGTGTGTGTGTGTCTGAGAGTTTTTATGTCAACCCCAGTGGTCAGGTCTATAACAGGACTGGAATGCGTCTCCGGCCCTTCTGTAATGACAGACCTACCAAAAGCCATAGCACCTCTTTCGCTTCGCTCCATCTTCTCCCTTCGTGGTTTAATGCCATGATTCTCTCCATCTCTTCCCTGCTGCCTGTCTGTGTGCCTGAGGAGAAACCCATCGTTAATGACAGGGCAAGGGAAACCAGGATGTTTCTCTTTCTCTCATTTTACCCTCTTTTCATCCCTTATTCACCCCTCCCTCCTTTTGTTACTTTACAGCAGATTTTCCCTTTTAAGTCCTTGTTCTGCCGTCATTCTTTCTTCAAGTATGAAAACCAAAGAACTGGCTTTTGAAAACAGAAACATTTTTATAAGACCACCCCCCACATTAAGCCACTCCACATTTAGCACAATCAGATTTAAATTGCTTTGCTTCTCTTGGTTTCCAGCTCTGTTAAACCGCTCATGACAGCAGTGACTGCCAGCTTGTCAACAATAGACCCCAGCTACCCCCCACCCCCGCCACTGCCTTATTTTCTGTCCCATAAACCACACGATTGTGCTTCTTTCCGTGACTTACTCCCTTTTATGACTTGTTTAGTTTTATTTTTGCCTGCTGTTTTTCTTTTCTGTCAATATAAATGTGTCACACAGACACATTTGCCCAAATGATTTGATGACCATCTAGTTACTACATCTTCAGAGCAGAACGCAGATACCTAACATCTTGCACTAACCGCAAACACGTCTGAAATCCACCCACCTGTGATACATATGATGATTCACATGTTTGTTCATGAGTATGTGCTTCTGTTTGGCAGGCGTGTGCCCCTCTGTGGTCCCAGGAGTGTGGGACATCAATGTTCAGCACCGGCATCTGCGCCTCTGTTGGTGATGACCTGGAACCGAGAAAAACCATCGCTCCAACTGAGCAAAGTAATTTGGGCTATTTTTGTCTTATTTCAACCACAAATTTCAACATATTTTATGTTGATTTTATATCAAAAACTGTACATAATTGTAAAGTAAAAAAAAAAAATAGAAAAAAATACCCAAATCAAGTGCAGCTGGTTACCTTTAGACATCCCCATTCCTTTTTGTTTTACTATTATTTTGATTTTGAGAAATTTGGTTTAGCTTTTTGTTTTTTTGCAATTAAACAGCAGCTTTTAAAGAGCCATGCGCACGAAGATCGTTACTCCTATTAGGCTACGTTCACACCACAGCCTAAATTGGCCCAAATCCAATTTGTGTGCCCATATGCGACCTGGATCTGATCTTTTCATGACAGTTTGAACAACACAGATCTAATTTTTTTCCAATGCGACCCAGGCCACTTGGCTATGTGGTCTTGAATCCGATACAAATCTGATAGTTTTAAATGCGACCTGTGTCTGAACGGCCAGGTTGCATTCATCCGACCTGAACATCATTAATACTCAACAAAGGCCACTATTCTGTGTCTTGATACCAGAAGCAGGGAGGAAAAATAACAACCATGATGGACGATAACAGAGAGAGCAGTCTTTATTTTTAACCATCTTGAAAAGATTGAGTTTTTAAGGTTAGGAAAGATTGCTGGATGTGCACCAGCACTACCAACCATGTTTACTTCCGTTAACACAGATAACACTTGCTTGTGATGTTATTGAGTCCTAAGCTGTGCATGCGGGGCTCTTGTGTTGTATGAATGCAGTTTGCACGGGAGATCACATACAAGTCGCATATATTTGTAAATCTGAACTGCAACGCAAAAACAAATAGATTTCACACAAAAAAAAAATAGAACTGAGAATTAAGGCCTTTAGTTTGAACATAGCCTTAGACAAAAACACCTATAAGTCATGTGTGTTTCATTCAGGATGAGCTTGTTTAGGCTGTTATTACTGCTGCAAAGTCATTGTCAGTGTCTCGATCTCTAATAATTCCAAAGGCATTATTTCATCATGTACTTCCCTAAAGGTGACTAAAAGACTTAAAAGAGCATAATATAAGACTTTAAGTGGGCTAAATATATAGGCCTACCACCCTTCACTGATTTTTTAGCTGAAAAAGAAATGTTCAAAACATGTCAGTTTCACTTTTTGTGGTTTTATTTCTCATAAAATCCCAATAAAATACTTTGAAGTTAGTCATTGCAATGTTATAAATAAAACAAGTTCAAGGTGTATGTGAAAATTTTTCTTGTACAACAGAGTGTCAGACCTTCATGGACATTGTGATTGTTGTGGACGGCTCAAACAGCATCTACCCCTGGTCCGAGGTCCAGAACTTCCTCAGCAACATCCTCAGCAAGTTCCACATTAGCTTGGACCAGATGCAGGTACACACTCCTCACTAGAGCTTACCCGTTGCAACCGCCTGTAATTATGATACACATTCGTAATGGAAACTTGTGGGTTTGAGTTTAAGTAAAATAACATTTAGATCTCAGAGAACCGCCTCTTGTTGCCAGGAGCAGGAACACAAGCATGTTTTTGAGTGAAATGCTCAAAAACATAACCAAGTAAAATTTGGAGGTAGTTTGGCAAATATGACCAGAATGAACTACTGCAATAACGTCAGAGGACAAGAACCCTAAAATGTTTCTTTAGAAGAAAAAAAAAAATCAGAGAGAGAGCATTGTAGGGACATTACTTGAACTGAATAACAAGAAGAGTGAGTGGGGTTTGAGCTATGAAAAGGGAGGGTGGGGGGTATTGGGTAGCAGGCAGCATGAGGTGAAAAGGAAATACCTCTGGTTTTTGAATGAATTCAAAAATTCCCCAAGTGTACTGCTTGCTTTAAGGCCTGAGTTTGTGCTTAAAGAGATATTTCACTTCAGAAAACATGAGACTTAGAGGATTTTGTGCCCAGATATGTGCAGGTACAGACGTGAATATTCACCATTTCTGAAATGCTTGTTTGTTTGCGTGTTTCATCCAGGTTGGTATACTGCAGTATGCAGAAATAGTAGTCCATGAGTGGTCTCTGAAGGACTACCAGACCACACAGGAGGTGGTGGACGCTGCCAAGAACATCAGCCGACAAGAGGGACGGGAGACACGTACTGCATCCGCCATCAAAGTCGCCTGGTAGGCCTGTTAGTTACTGTTCTTAGAACATTCTTCTAAAACACAGAACATATGACTGAAAATAATTGGAGGTTTCTGCATTTTTTTATGTGACATAGTTGTCCTTCTTTTATGCATGCTGTATACGCCTGTCATATAAAGGTAGACAGTGACTGTTAACAGGGAAAAAAAACAAAGATGGCATAACAACAGAGGAGACAGGAAATCAAGATTTTTAGGGGGTTTTATTTTTAAACATAGTACAGACATAAAAAAAAGAAGAAGCAGTCAATGACTTGTTGATCCACATTTATCACTGCCTATTTTAGAGCTGTTATTGGCGTTTGTTTCCTCTAACAACATTCTGTCATTAGTTTTTTTCACAGAATAGCTCAGAGTATTTAAATAACTCCTGTAGGACTTAAGTCATGATAGAAAAGTCCCCTTTATGACCAAACAGTGGGGAAAGATAAGACATATCATCCAAACCTTTATTTATCCATGACCATATTACATTGCATGTGCTTAAAAAAAAGTTTATAACACATTGTAGGGTTTCTTTTTCTCTTAAAGTGTAAAGTGTAACAGAGGAACATGTTTTTTCCTCCAATACAATCCTTCCTCATACCTTGGTATGAGTCTAACATGATATTTAATTATTGCTTAAAAATATAATATCTGACCAAACTTCATAATTATTTCTGTGGGGCAGTTCCACTGTGTGCAAAGGTGTAGTCCTCAATGCAGCTGTAGGCGGTTGGATCTTCAATATTCAATTCCCCTTGTCTCTACGCCCTTTTTTCCAGTCTGATTACCCTTAACTGAAGGCCTTTCCCTTCAGAAAAACTAATTGTATTTTTAAAGATATCACATTTTTAACTGAGAACATCACTTTTATGCTTTTTTAACATGATTGAAAGTTATCCTAATCCCAAAATGGAAAGTTTATCTGCAAACAGTTCTATTTATGGCCCTTTGGTACAAACCAGTTGGTATTTTAACTTGTTAAAAAGGTGGTGGATTTGGTTGTGGACCCAAACACAGAGATGAGTTCTTGCGGAGTTAATGCAAATGGCAACAGAAACACAAATACAGGAACAAAATACAGAAAAAACAAAAACCAGGGGACGCCAGGGATAAACACACATGAGGAGCAAAGTAATGATGTGAAAACAAGCACTGAGGAACTGTACAGGAGCTGTATATATGGGGGACTGAACAAAGACTGGGATAATCAGCTAACAGGAAGCAGGTGTAGATATAAGCAACTAGAAACTAGGGGAAAGGAGACTGGCACAAGGGGGCAACACAAAAAACACAACACTACTTACTACACTTACAACACTACTTTACAACTAGAAAACAACTAATCAACTAATTAACAAATGAAAAGGAATAATCACAAAACAGAAAATAACCGATGACCAAGAAAACAGAATGATATGAATAACTGAAAACTCAAAAAGAAACTCAAAAAGAACTCTAAAGGGGCGAACTATAACATAACGTTGCAGCCTGGGTATTGTTGCGTACTTGATCCTCTTTATGACCTTTATGACCACACTGTCCCCATAGTCTAAAGCTGCTTCTAGCACAATATTGCAGCATGTCTCCAATTAAAATTTAAAATGGCTTTCTTGAACCTTACAATGAGTTCACTGTACTGCAACAGCCTCCACAGTCACCAGATTGTTTCTTTATAAATTAAAAGTTCAGGGACTGGTGAAAAGCCTTAAAGTATCTAATTCCTCTCAAAAAGTCTAACCCACACAGCGCACCACACCCAGACATGAGCTGTGGCCATAGCTGCCAGTTTGGGGAGGGAAATCTTGGAGCTTCAATCATTAGAAAGGCTTGTTTCTGCCACATTTAAAGATGGACAGGTTTTGGAGAAACCTTCAAACAGTATTAGAAAAGCAGCAACTGGAAACAAAACCACTGAAACAACAAATAGTAAAAAGAGAATCTATTGGTTTAATGTTATTATTAGGTGAGTAACCTGGATTTAACTTGCACAAACACGTCCACACCTTATTCTCTAACACCGATGAACTGATAGTGTAGTTGGCACCAAGGAGAAACATGATGGGGTAGAAAAGCAGCAATATTAGCTGAGTTGGGTGAACTGGTAGCTGGGTCAGCAAGACTGAGGGTGTGGCACTGCCTGGTCAGCCAGCTAGAGCTCCTGCAGCTGTGAAAATACACTCAGGAACTCCTACTGATGCACCTTCACACATACATAAGGGGTAAAGAGCTAAATACATAAAATTTTTACAATCAAAGCAATTTATAAAGGAAAACATTCATAGGATTCATATGCTGACCTTCTAACCTCAGCTTTAACCTTTTAAACTGCATGCTTGGCTTTTAACCTTTTCCATTACCATGTTGCAAGAACTCAAAGAGCAAAAACTGATTCTGTCAGTAGAATTTATTTTGATAATGAGATTCTTGAGATTTAATCATTATACAGTTAAATTTCTGCAGCTCAGCATACAGGAGAGATTATATTTAGCTGCAAGTTAGAAGCGCCATTCAACAGCACATAAATTATATGCTTACTTGAAACATTTAAAACATTTACAAATCCTCAAGGTAGAAGACATCACAAGAAGTTATGTTTCACTGTGAAATAATATGCTGTATGAGGATATTAACGGGATACAAAAGAGCTCTTTCATGCAACATACCTGCTTAGCCTTCCAGCTTGCTAGTTGATAAATGCTTATTGAAATGCCATCCATCCATCCATCCATCCATCCATCCATCCATCCATCCATCCATCCATCCATCCATCCATCCATCCATCCATCCATCCATCCCAGATAAGCAGAACGTATCGAAATGAATCAATTCAATTCAATTTATTTGTATAGGGCCAAGTCACAACATGTCATCTCAAGGCACTTTACAGAGATTGGTTAAAAGTTTCTATCTAAGGAAAACCAGTTGATTTCACCAATTCCTTAAATTGCAGGCAATCCCTCACACCAAGCATGCTTGTAGCGACAGTGGAGAGGTAAAACTCCCTTTTAACAGCAAGAAACCTCCAGCAGAACCAGGCTCAGTGTGAGCGGTCATCTGCTGAGGGTGATTGGGGCTCAAGGAGACAGCATAGCAGCACTGTTTTTCAGCTACACAGCGTGGTGGTAGGAAGGCTAAGCTTTAGGTCTTCTTTGCAGTGACAGAGTCAACTAAGCCTGACAGAGGAACTCCACTGCTGAATTAAACAAAAGAATGGTTGAATATATTGAAAATAGGGCTGAAACAATTAATCTGATTCATTTAGTAAACAGTGAATCATTAACTTGAGTTTAGANAAATCTGCTTTATCTGTCAATATGCTCTTTCCAGAACTCCTCAAGTGGCATTATTTAATTTTGTAAAAAGTCTTCTTTAAGGAACATTTTGCTATCCGATTTTTAATACATTAATCCAAACAATTATCGACAGATTAATCGCTTAGCAAAATAATAGCTTGTTGTAGCCTTAATTGAAAATAATCAGTTTCTGCAGCATTTCACTTAAAGTCCAAATTTCTCTAACCTAAAATGCTGTTCTAGAAGAGAATGCCCACAAACATCAATGGACTAAGGCTAGATTGCAAAAAAAGAGTTGGTCAAAACTCCCCTAGAATGACAGGAGAAAAAGATAAGGACACAGAGAGGCTGGTTTAATGGTTGCATTATAGCAAACACTATATTAGCAGTGCTTGTGTGGAAAAAGATCAGTGGAGAAAGAAACAATTGTCTCCATCAGTGACGGATGAAAACATGAGATGAAATCTGAAATGACATGAACTAGGACTTCTGTAGCCATGAAAAAGAAGAGTTTGACTACTGTGATGCAATAAAGACGTTTTCATCTACTACTTTAAAAATAATAAATACTTTTAGACAGGCAGTTTTTAATATGTATTACAAATAAAGATGCATCTTTTCTTTTTAATTGATACTACTTTTACATTTTTACTGTTTGAGACATCTTTCTTTTTTCCTTCAGTTGTTGGTGCAGCTCTGTAAACTATCACTTACAATAAAACGTTCTGCATATATATAGTCTAATGTTATATAAAAATACATATTGCAAACAGATCATAATTGTTCTAGAATTTGACTAACTATGGAAGTGCGCAGATGCGGCTTCCAAACTGCTGCGCGCTCACGTTCACACAGACGCTACACCAACACCCCCTTAGCCATTGATTGAGATAAATGGCATTTCCTTTCAAATTCAAGTGTGAAAAATATCATGTGAAACATTATAAAGTGAAGTAAGCATTGATAATGAATATAGTGTTCCTCCCTCTTTGATAAAAAACATTTATATTTTACACTCCCATTTGGGCACATGTTAACAGCGTATTTATTACAGTTATTTTGTAAAGCGTATAAGCTAACAAGCTGATTGCTTAATAAACATGAAAAAGCATCTTACAAGTGGATAAACCATTGAAGATGTTGTTGACCCGACCGTCTCAGGGTCCCTCAGACACCCACAAACAAAAGCACGCCCAGGCTCCTGTGCTGTGTTATTACCACTGTTGAGACTCCATAAACTGCCTTGTAAAACCAGCCAGGCCTCCCAATTAGCTCCATTTACTTTCTCTGTTCTTTCATCTCCTTTTAGTATTTTATTTTATTTTTCCTTTCTTTCCACCTACATTCTTTTTATTTAATTAAAACGATTGTGCCTCTTTATTTTCTGCCTTGTTGTTTTCATGATAAGCGTATTTAATATTTTATTTTTAGATTTCTCTTTCTACCTCCTCTGTCTCTTTCGTGGGTGGGATCTATTTACTGTCTCATGAACGTTTTCGTAATTATTTCTTGCTTCAGTTTCTACCGATTTTTCTCTTTTCTGTTTTTCTTCTCTCTCTTTTTACCCTCTGTTATTTGCAGGCTGCACAGGGAACCGGTTGTTTTTAACTCCAAGTTTCTTGTGGCTGACCACAATGTTATATTTAGGCCTGGGCTGCAGTTAGAGTTGAAAATGACTGAGATCACCAGTGGTGACTAGGCAGTGTCTGCGTGTGTGTTTGTTCGTGCTGGTCTGAGGCTTACCAACCCCATTCAACTGTTGAACCAGGTCCCAGTGAGAACAGGTTTCTTGCAGACAAACAGGGTGTGGCATGAGGCCGTCGGTGTATTTGTCATTTGGGTTTATAGCTAAACTACAAGGGAATGCACAAATGTGGTTGCTGTGTGCAGTGACACATGCAAGCTGTATGCAGTGACCACTGTGAGTTAACTGGAAGCTGGGTTAGTGTGTTCGGCTGTTAATAAAGATCTGAAAGGCTCCACATAAAACTTCGGTTGATTCTGGCAGAGAAATCAAATCCAAAGTTTCAATGTTTTATTAGATGGCTGTTCTCTTGAGACAAACCCTTGACATTGTATATTATCACGTAAAGGACGTATATTTTGTCTTTGTAAGAGCCCAAGTTACTGGATCCTCCTGGGTTTCCTCCATTTCACACTTTTCACAACCGCATTTTCCTCTCTCCTTCTTCCTGCTATAAATCCATCATAGTTTTGCATGTTCAGCCGCTTTAAAGGCGCTGTTTGTGTCTCTTTTAGCACCGAGGCATTCAGTGCTGATCGTGGAGCGAGGGAGGGCGCCACTAAGGTGATGATTGTGGTCACAGATGGGGAGTCGCATGACGGGGACGAGCTTCCAGAAGCACTGGATGAATGTGAAAGCAGAAACATCACCAGATACGCCATAGCTGTGAGTGCTATATGACCCCTAACGCTGCAGCCCTCAATGGTTCAATTCCTTTCTGTTGATTTTACAGCTTTTTTTTGTATTACCTTGTTTAGTAGTATAATTGTTAAAACCACACAAACAACCGACATTCAGTATATTTTAGAGGGTGAAAAGCAACATTTACATTCCTCCCATATTGTGCAAATGTGGTATGGTCTCTGTAAACACCCAGGAGCAACCACAGAATATCACCACAACTCTCCCAAAATAACTGCCTAATTACCAAATGAACCCTTTGGGCCCACCGAAATAGCCAGCTGGGAACAAAAAGCTCTTCCTGTCCAACTCCACCCAACCCATTGGTGCTGCACACAAAAGCAAAATGAGTAGGTGCTGTATCGAGTGGTGGGACCCCTCCTCATCAGACAAGAGAAGCAAGAGAGCTTTCACATAATGGAAAAGCAGATAAACTTAAGATTATAGGTGAACTAATATTTTCCAGTTTAATGCTTTGCAATTTTTTTTATTATCCTGGAATACATTCTGATCATTAGAAAGAGTGGAGAAGGGATTAAGAGGTGAAGCTGCTTTGTCTTTATCAGTCTGGTAGACCTATGTGAGTTCTGGGTGGAAGATCCGAGGAAAGAATTAAACCATTTGGAAAAAAATAAGGCTAATTTGGGGGTGACCAAAAATGAACTGTGAACAGTGGCGGGCGGTGGGCACCCCTCAACCTTATCTACTTCTTCTCCCTTTACATCCCAATATATATATGTATGAACAACTTGCAAGCATGGATGTCAAGAGGTTAATATGATCACTTTCGCATTTTAATAACAGAAAGCCCCAATAGTATTCAATTTGAATACCTGCACATGTAATATGTTAGGTTGGGTGGAGGTTTGCAGCGAACCCAAATGCAGAGACAGAAGCTGAAGGGGTTTCTTGCAGATTTATTAATCCAAATAATAATTTATTTGAATATGTGATTAAATAAGATGCTTTCTTATTTTTGGAATGAATCTAGGTCTATCTGCCTTCTGTCCACTCCCCCTACTTAGCGTGCTCAAAGCGGTTGTGCACACCTCTTTGAGGGCTGTACACAGCTGGTCAGCTAGTCGTTACATCTTAGAGGAGAGACCCAGGATGAAACTTTACAGTTTTTAACTGTACTTTTGAGCATAAGAACATAGCAAAGCATCATTTCCCATCAAGTTCTGAACAACTGAAGCGAAAATAAACGTCTTTAAACAAATGGAAAACATTAAGATATACATAAATAAAGAAGCAACAAAGACATAAGAAATGATTCCAATAGTTTGCTTTTTACATCTTTCCTGATATAAAAAAACTATTTACTCTGAAAAGCATTAAGCATGTTTTATTTGTATAAATCAAACAGAACTTCTCATAATCAGATGGCTTAGTTACCTTTATATACTCTCTCTTTTTTTTAGGGTGTTGAATCAAACTAATCAATATGTGAAAACAGCACAAAGATAAGTCTTACTTAAGCAGGACTTTATATGATGTATAGGTCTGAATTACACTTTCAAGTGTTTTATTTTTTTCTTTGTACTTTATTTGTATTAACCCCAATTAGGATCTGTTGTTTTTCCTTTTTTTCTCAGTAATGGTAAAAAAAAACAGTTATTGGTTCTGGCAGCAAATGCATAAGAATGCTTCAGGTTTTAATGAATGAAAGTGCCTTTAAGGATTTATCTGTAGAATATGTTTTATTATCATATTTGCCATTGTCACAATCATAATAAATATAGATTTATAGAAAAGCATATTTGTCAATCCAGGAATTCAACGATTCAGTTTTAAAAAAAAACTATTCTGGATGCTTATTGTCTTTCTGCATGTACACAGAACACATCTTACTACCCAGGATGGCACGCTCAGCAGTTTGGTGCTTTTTATAGGAAAATCATCCCACTTCTCATTTCTTGTAACATGATTGAAATATTTATTAGGCTTGCCCTTCCATAGCGAGACCATAAATGGCAATGGAAGTGCAGAAACTATATTCCTATGTATATATAAGAAATAACCACAAATTGTAGGGAAGCATTTCTTTCATATATTAATAGCCTGATTCTGCTGGAGGTTTCTTCCTGTTAAACAGAGTTTTTTTTTTTTTTTCTTTGGACTGGAGAATACATGCTTAGTGTAATAGATTGCTGAAGAGTCAATGCCACAATGCAAGCAGATGTCTACAACCATTTTTTATCTGTATGATTTGATTGAATTTTCTTTCAAAGTTGCCTTAAGATGCCATGTGTTGAGAGCTGAATTGAACTGAATTGAATTAAGCCGAGTTTCATTTAAATAAAATTAATTATTATGGTTGGATGATCAGAAACTAATACAAAAAGTATTTGTTGAGCCGAAAGAGTTTTGTACACTTAAAAAATAACGCAACCGTTTTTGGCATTTACTTAATCATATTTAGTTACTTTAAGACCACTGTTTCATAATGGTATGCAGCTTTTATTTTCAAATGCCAAATAATTACAGTTGCCATTACCCTTTTTTTAGTTTTATTTCATTTTTTGTCAAACTTTAAAAATCCATTGAGGATGGTTGCCCCCCCCTAGACTTTTTCTATGTGATCTTAGTGTAGATATATATGAAAATAACTCCTTACATGATACAGTACACCCTGCTACACCCCCTACCCTTTAAAAACAGAGGATTTCCTTAGTTTGCTTGGCAGCCAGAATATAGGGAAATATTCTTGGGTTTGGTTTCTCCTATGGAATTTGCTCATTTGTACTTCAGGCATTAAGCCACAAGCCAATGATTCTGTGGTGGATTTTGGAATCAGCCTTATTTTTCAGGTTTCTCTTTGTGTTTTACAGTTAATGTGCAACCGTCAGTGGTGGTGCTAGACTAAATTTACCAGGGGGCCAAGGTGGGACCCATGCTTTTTCATGGGGACACAGAATAAAAGAGTAGCACACGCACACATAAAAAATAAAAATACGGTAAAAAAAGTGGATGAAGGATGTGGATATTTAAATTTAGGCTTTTTTTTTTTTGCATTTACTGCAATTTTTTGTATTAATGGTTTTATTCTCTCATGTCTTTGCTTTTCTTCCATTCAGGTTCTGGGATATTACATCCGTAAACAGCAGGACCCAGAGACTTTTATTAATGAGATCAAATACATCGCCAGTGACCCGGACGAAAAGTACTTTTTTAATGTGACTGATGAAGCTGCACTGAATGACATTGTGGATGCTCTCGGAGATCGGATCTTCACTCTGGAAGGTGATAGTGTTATAGAGGCAGACAAAAGTTAGTGCTGTTCAGCACTGGTGCTCCATGCACAAATGAAGCTCTGAGCTTTGATCTTTTACTTCCGCTCCCAATCGACCGTATAAAATGCAGGAAGTTATCTGAGATGCTGGACCTGAATCAGGGATCTCCCCTCCCTCCTTAAACATATAACCTACCGGACTCTCAGCAGTAGACAGGGGGCACCTACTCCCTAACCTATTCCCTTATTGACTGCACATGCATAGAAGCAATGAAAAACAAATGTAAAAATAAGTTCAAAATATATCTATTATTTTGTCTGTGTCATGCTACTTTTTAGTGCAACTCTGGGCAATTGCCCATACACCACATCCAAAAGCTACAAGCAATATAAGTTACCTAAAATACTGTGCAACATGTTTGCAAAGGCCCCGGATGTCACTAGGAGGTTGCCAGGATAAGAAATAAGAGTAAGATAGATAAAATTTTACAAAATTGAAAGATAGGAGGAAGATGTGATAAGAGGTTAAATAAGAGTGAAGTAAGCTGCATGGCTGAAGGTTGGGAACTAAAGGCCACAGTGGATAACTGTAACTGATATTGTCAGTATAGCAGCAGTATCACAAATGCTTGTTTACCTGATATCATCTCTCCCTTGCATTATATAGAAAATAGTAACTTGAGAAAAGTATATTAGGTTTACTCTTAATGAAAATATGTTGTAACTTTTAAAATAATGCATCACTAAAGTAATTTAAATGCCACTTTTTTTAAATTCCTGCATCAGTTAACTTTGAACGCTGTTACAAAGAAAGGAACAGTAGCTCTAAGAACAATGAATCTTAATCAGTGTGAGCCTTCTTAGTTTTATTTTGTAGAGAAATATTACATTTTTTCACCATCCACATAGGATATAGCTGCCGCTTTTACCACCATAATCTAAGTCAGCATATCCATTTACTCATAATTTAGACACAATATTTATCATGTTGCAAAAAATAATTGCCTATAAAAGTTGCCAAGTGTAGTCTAGCATTATTTGGAGAGAATATTGAGTAACAAAAACTGAAAAGTCATAGCTGGTAGCAGGTATTATAGTAGTAGAAGAAATTTGGGAGGAAAGCTTTTGAAAACTGATGCCACCCTTAAATGTTCAGGAAAAACAAAGAGGAAGGGATAGGAGGAAAGGAAATGTCTGCCACCATCATCCTTTGAAGGTGTTAAAGATCAGATCCTGAGAGGCAGAACAAGGAAGAGGAAGGGAGGAGGATATGAGTAAAGAAAGGTGAGAAACAAGAGATCTGACATGCTGTCCTCCTTTAGGTACCTTGGGCTACAACCAGAGCACGTTCCACATGGAGATGTCTCAGATTGGCTTCTCCACGCACACACTGGATGTAAGACCTTGATGACCTAGATTTGTTGATGTGTGCTAAATGTAAACTGAGCTGTCTATTTAATCTGAACTCCTCAGGATGGCATTCTGTTTGGGATTGTGGGTGCCTATGACTGGGACGGAGGAGTGCTGAAGGAAGGGGCCAATGGAGTGATTGTGCCACCGAGAGAAGCCTTTGAAAGCGAATTTCCATTGGAGCTCAAAAATCATGCTGCCTATTTAGGTACAAACATTTCCTCAGCAAGCATGACCAGTTTGTTTTTTGTGTTGAAAAAGATATATATATATATATATACCACCACCCTGATGGAATTAGTGGGAAAAGATGGATGGATGGAAGATATCTACTATTAGATGTTTTTTTTATATTTTTATTTTCTTTCAAATGACAGATGTCTATTATGGGCTGCATGGTAGAGCAGTGGGTAGCAGTATTAACTTGCATGAAGACTGTTCTGGGTTCTATTCCTGGCTTGGGGTTTTCCCTGTACATGCGTGGGTTCTCTCCGGGTACCCCGGCTTCCTCCCACAGTCCAAAAACATATCTGAATTGTTCTTAGGTGTGAGTGTGTGTGTGCACGGTTGTGTTGCCCTGACACAGACTGGCGACCTGTCCAGGGTGTAACCCGCCTCTCGCCCATAGGCTGCCGGGGATAGGCACCGGCCCCACCACCACCCTGATGGAATTAGTGGGAAAAGATGGATGGATGGAAGATATCAACTATTAGATGTTTTTTCATTTTTATTTTATTTTGTAGAATCTGAGATAGGAAGCCTTTTCTCCTTAACAGAAATAATACATCAGTTTCAGCATTGAAAAGGGTCCAGACCTTGTGTTGTATGCTTAATCGATTAAGTGAGACATGTTGTCTTGCACCTGCCTACATACATGCCTCAGAGAGCAGCTCATCAAAAATAGAAAGCTTGCCTTCGGTGTTTCATCTGTCTTCAGGCTAATATTACCTTTTATTTCTAAGCTGTTAGAGAAAATCGTTCCTGAAAAACTGTTACCACATATTGACTCAGACAGCACGTTTAAAAAGACAAAGTCTAATTTTAAACCTAGACTTAGCACAGAAATTGGTATTTTAGAAGCTTTAGGAGTTTTCTTTAGTGTTGTTTTCCTGCTCTTAGCAAGAGCATAAAGTTTTTTTTCATGGTCTTATTCATCTATGGCTGCATCCCCTTCAGGGCTGTGATGTGCCTCAGAGATTCATTAAAGACCTCATCCTTATTCATTGTGTTTCCTACAGTTTGGATCAATTCTTTGAGAAAACAAGATCACCATCTCTTACTTCGCTAGTGATAAACACCATTTAAGCTTTTTAGCCAATAGGTCTAATAGTCTTAAACCCATAGAACCTTGAACAGAAATCTGTTGTGGTTTTTTTTCTTTCTTGAGAATTTTGCAGTCTGGTGTTTTAATGTAACCTATAAATCAATTAAAGTAAAGAATTCCTGCTTTTACACAGCAAACATACCTGGAAGAAGCTGAAATGAAACAATAAAGTTCAATTGTGTAACTGAACTCGACAAAGAGAAGAGAAATATAAACATCATTTAATGTTTAAATTTATAGGTGTTACGGCCAGTTTAGCTCTCCATAAACACAAAACTACCCAGTCCACAACTGCAGGTTATGCACATCTGTTCCATTAAAAACATTAGGAAAATACTTTTTTATACCGTTTAAGAACCACAGTCATTTTAATTTAGAATATCTGTATTTAAGCATCTGAGATTATGACATTTGTCTCTGGTGCTATAGATTTGTCTCATGTGAAGCAGAATGAGAAGATTTTTAGATTTATTTTAGAGGATTAAGGAGGTAACAAATTTAAAGTAGAGCATATCATCCACTAGGCAATCTTATAAAAATGCATCTTTTTTCAATCCTTTTTAAAATGTATAAATCATATTTTCATTTGCATCAAAATAAAGCAGAAATATGACCCAAATTCAGTTACCATGTTAATCATTCATCTTCCTTTTATTGAATGTTGACTACAGAAAAAAAAAAGAGTTTGAAAAGACCAGTTTTACTTCTCCATGAATCTGTTTGGGCGTTTTCTGATATGTATTTTGCTTTCAGGTTACACAGTGTCATCTGTGGTCATCGGTGACTGGAGGAGGCTGTACGTAGCAGGAGCCCCTCGATTTAAACACAAAGGGAAAGTCATTTTATTTGAACTTCATGAAGATGGTTATGTTGACATCGTACAAGCGTTGAATGGAGAACAGGTAACAGTTCCTTTTAATGAGTCTCTCTCTCACATAAACAAATATTTCAAACACTGCAACTGCTCCACCTACTGGAGCTAGGGATGAAATAACACGCTTCTGTCTTTAGATTGGATCCTACTATGGAAGTGAAGTGTGTGGGTTAGATATCGATAAAGACGGCATCACTGATGTTCTCCTGGTTGCTGCTCCCATGTATCTCGGCTCTGGAAACAAGGAAGCTGGCAAAGTCTACATCTACACCCTCAATGGGGTAACAAATCACTAAACATGCATTTATAACAAAAAAAGATATATTCTATTTCTTAAAATAATTATTTTTTTCCCCCGTCTATTCTTATTTTGTTTTTTTAGGAGGGAATATTTATATCTAATGGTACTCTGAAATCAGAAGAGAAATCCCAGGATGCCAGGTTTGGTTATGCAATGGCTGCTGCTCCAGACCTAAACCATGATGGCTTTACTGACCTGGTGGTTGGAGCTCCGCTGGAGGACGAGCATAGAGGGGCGATTTATGTCTACCATGGGCACGATATTTACATCCTCCATGATAAAAAACAGGTAGATCACTTTGCAAAGGATGCATGTTAAAATATTGTAGTCTTGATAGTTTCCCAGAGTTTATGAAGGTCTTTTAATGGAATTTAGCTGCTTTTCAGCATATTTGCTGTTCAGTCTTTGTACCTGTCAGTATTTTAATAGACTGAAACCTACTGTATATGAGAACCACATAGCTAAGAAAAAAAGGAAAAAAAAAATTTGAAAAGATAACTGCCACAGAACCTGCGTGAAGTACCATTTTTTAACTGATTATCTACTGTATGCTATATTTCCAGGCTAACAAGAGTAAAAGCTGCTCTTCCTACTATTTTATTATTTTCTTAACCTGACATGCTTTCCTTTCAACATTTTTTTGGGCAATGGCGTATAAAGAGGCAAGGTTCTATGTCGTATACATTTAATTTCTTGACATTTTTCATGAATTATGTTTGTGTATTTTCAGCTATTGCTCCAAAAACAAATATTCTTTGGGGCCAAAAAAAAAAAAAAAGAAAAAAATACAAATTGGATCTCTGCTTTGTTTTGTGGTATGCATCAACAAAAAAATCACCTATAATAAAGAATGCTTTTATATACCTGACAAACAGATTTAGATAGCCTAACACCGATTAAGATTCTTCTTAAAAATGTAAATTCTTTTTTCTTTTTTTTTTGATGAAAGTCTAAGACTATGATAAAAATGTTAAGAAAACTGAGAAATCTTCCGTGAAAATTTACAAGGTGTGGCTCACCCCAAACAGAACATAAAGGGAATTTTAAAACAGCTCAATTTTTTTCTGCAGTACTTTGCTTCTAAAACCAAGTATGTATTTTCATTTTCTTTCATCCTCCCAGCATATATTAGGGTCGTCCCTCTCCTCATCTCTGCAATATTTTGGCCGTAGTGTGAGTGCACAGTTGGACCTGGACGGTGATGACCTGATAGATTTAGCAGTGGGAGCTCAGGGCAAAGCTGTGCTGCTCAGGTAAGCAATGACAATGTGACACAATAAAACAGCTTTACAAGCTGCTTACACTTTTTTAAGGGGATTGGTAAATGTTTCTTATTGCTTCTTTTCTAGCTCCCGAAGCATCGTCCAGATCAATGTTAGTTTGTCCTTCCAGCCACACTCCATCAATGTCATTCAGAAGACCTGTCAGAGGGGCGGCAGAGAGTCGGCCTGCCTCAACGCCACAGCTTGTTTCACGGCCATTTCCCGCTCACCTGGATCACTTAGCAAAAGTTTTGGTATTGCATTTTACTTAAAGACATTAGAATACCCTGAAAAAATCTGTTAGATAACATAATAAATTACAATATTATTATTAAACTGTTGTTTTGTTCAGAATCTATTTTTTAAAGTTCATTTGCTTAGAAGGGAAAATGTGTCCTATGCTAAGGTGATAGTGAAATAAAAAAAAACCTAAAATTGTGATTTCTGCTTTTTAAGAAAAGTTGGATTAGTTACATTCATTAAAAAGTCAAATGTGATAATTTCTGTAAACTTTTAATCCAAGTCTTAACATCGAACAATGCTCTTTAGGTTAATATTTTATGAATGATGAAAAATTATGTCAGATTAATCTAAAAAGAAAGAAAAGTTTATTTTTTTCAGCTCTCATCTTTTTTATTCATGTTTGTTTTTTTTAGCTCTTTGGGTAACAGCCATGCTGGATGACAGGAAGTTTTCAGCGAGAGCTCTGTTTGATGAGAGCTCCCACCGACAAACTCAGCTTTCACTACGAGTGCAAACAAGAAAAACTCGATGTTACAAACTTCCTTTCCATGTATATGTGAGTAGCTGTTTAAACACATACAGCACTACACTGATTTAAAAAAAATAGCATGAATCCAAAGTGTTCCCCATTATTAGACTTGTTCCTAAGGCCCCCCTTCTTTCCAAAATACTCTGATTTAAAAACATCTTACAGAAAACTGAGAATTGTTCAGTTGAAGTTATTGGATCTGGATTTTAGTGTCTGAATATCACAAAATGTTATTTTTATGCTTTTTTTTCCTACACATTCATTAGATCATGTGATCTTTTTTTCACTCAGATTTAACAGCTTTTTTAATGCTCTGAATAACATTTTCTTATTTAGAGCATTTTGTGGACATGTGTGGTGCTGCCTGGATTGGTTATAATCCATGGCTGGTAGATTTTTTTATTTATTTTTTTGCTGCTCTAAGTGGTTTTAAGGTTCTAACAAGTTTCTATTCTATATATGGCATTCCACAAGGTGTGATACTTGGGTCCTTCAGCTTTATTCTTAAATACCATAAATGCTTTAAATTTGTTAAATATATAAAACTCAGGATTTGTTCCCCCTAGTAGAATGACTATTCAATTTAAAAGGGTAAGGATTGCTCAGAGAAAGCAAAAGCTTTGTTGCTTAACCTTCCAAGTAGGAATTAAAAGAAAACATATTTGTTTTGGTCCTCTGTTCACTGATGGGTCCTCTCATATGGTCATAGGCCTTCTATCACCAAACTGATTTTAGAGTGAATATTGTTTTCTGATTAGACTTTAGCTTTTTTTTTTAAAAAAAGTGGAAGGAAAACAAAATTAAAAAACAAAACAATCCGGCCTAAAAAAGCAAAAAAAAGGAACCCTTAACAAGCGAAAATGGCCCAAAAATATTAAAAAAATTCCGGTTTAAAAAACAACCCGGCCTAAAAACCGGGGGGGGGGGGGTTTCGTTATCCTATGCAGGCCAGTTAGTTATACATCAGCTTCTACAGCTAAATTTGACCAGTCATATATCAACGGTCATCTGTCAATACAAAAGTGTTCGGTCATCTTGATTCATATGTTGCAGCTAATATAAGCAACGGCTGAAATTAAAAATAAGAATCCTTATTTACTTTACAATTGAGTTACATCCCAGTGTTCATGGGTATGGACGTCTGTATCTTCGGCAGGCGTAGAGCTAACAGAACTGGCAGCGTTCTGAGGAAAGGGCTCAAACATGTACGGCTGTAAGCCTTTTACACCAAACCAAGCTTCTGGCGTCCTCTTCGAAACATCTGTATCCCAGCTTTCCTCCTCTAAATAAAAGATGTATGACGGGGGAGACTCAAAATATAATATTTGACATTTAAATATGATTTCTCTACGACTTTAAGTGTGAAAAAATAGAAAATAAAACATAATGCTACTAGATTTCTTAAAAACAGATGCAATTCTTTACATCCCAGCTGGGTTAGTGTTCTGCAAATGAGAGTGTCAGCCAATTGTAGTTTATGAAGTTGGAGCAAAAGCAGAATATTTACTTCTTAATCCTACTTTCTCCTCACTGGACTTAACCACCTGATAATTAAACCCTTCTGTTAATTCTCTCGTTATTAATACATTTTATAGCTGCAATAAATAAACAACTCTTTTACAAGTACCTTATAAAGATAATATAAAAAAGGTACTTGTCTTATTCTGGCTAAACTTTCGCTGTCTGCCACACAGGATACAGCAGATTATATTCGTCCAATCAGCTTCTTCCTAAAGTTTAAGATCAATGACACAGCAACGGGTCCAGTGTTGGACAAAGACTCACCGAGAAATGTCACGAAATTTGTAAGTACACAAAATTAGCTTCAGCAGTTTTCTGCCTTTTTTTGTTTTTGTTTGTTTTGTTTTTATAAATAAATAAAATCAATAACGTTCCTCCTCCTACAACTTCTATCCAGATCCCGTTTTTCAAAGACTGTGGTGAAGATGACGTTTGCACAACAGATCTGGTCTTGCAGGCACACATGGACATCTCAGGGACAAGGTAACAACAGATACTTTGCTTTAATTCTCTAGAACCAGTAAAGGTAATAATGCTCTGGGAGTAAAAACTGAGTGAATCATGTTCTCTCACACAGGCAGAAACCTTATGTGATTCGCAGCCCTCGTAGGCGTCTGGCCGTGGAAGTGCAGCTCGAGAACAGGCTGGAAAATGCCTACAACACCAGCCTGAAGCTGCACTACTCACGCAACCTCCACTTCTCTAGCCTCAGCTTCAAAGTAAGCAGCTCTTATGTCCCTAACACATTTCAATCCAATGCCTGAATGTAATCATTTCCATTTTTCTTCTTACAAAGGAGGATACCAGCTTCAAGATCGAGTGTACCGCTCTTGGCTCAAACAGCCACTCATGTAACATCAGCTACCCAGTGTTTCGCTCTCATTCAAAGGTAGCTGATCTTCTCCCACCCCTTTGCCTATGATGTAGGATGTATCACTTCAGCTGCCTGTTTTCCTTTGTGTTTTTAGATAAAATTTTTGTTGGAGTTTGAGTTCAGCTGCACTGTTTTACATAATCGGGTGCAAATGAAGCTCAATGCTACCAGGTAAACATCCAGACTTTTCAAATACCAAAAATAATCTTCAAATACAACAAAACGCACTAATATAATTTTTGTCTTACAGTGAAAGCAGTGAGAGAGAAGAAACTCTGGGGGACAACAGCGTTCAGCTGGTGAATTATGTTCAGTATGAGCCAGATGTTTTTGTAAGCAGGTGTGTGCACAGAATAAAATGAATGTATAATGTATGTCATCAGTATTAATCCCCAGCTGTTTAACTTTATGTTGTTTTGTGCAGTGAGTCTAACCTGAACCGCTATGAGGTCCACCCCACACGGGCGGCTTCAGAGGCCATGGGCCCAGAGTTCTACACACACATCAGGGTAAACTGAACTCAAATTTTACGTTTTGGCACAGATCATTTCAGCATCGTATGCAGCAGTATTGCCTTGCAGCAAGATGGTCCTGGGTTTGATCAGGGCTGAAGTTTGCTTATTCTTCCAATGCATGTCTGAGTTCTCTCTAGCTTCCCATCTAAGTACAAAAACAGGAATGGTAGAACAATTGGTTATTTCTAAATCTAAATGGATAGACAAACTCCTTACATTTCAGAAATACTGTTATGTTCTTACTCATGCTTTATAAGTGAACCAGAACCTGCTTTGTAACATTAGATCAGCTTCTTGCAGAATTCAACTTGAATGGTTCTGTCATGTCTTGTCATACACTTCAATGTATTGTTGGGATTTCATGTTAAATACACCACAAACCGTGCCAGCAAAAGAAAACATGTGAAAGTGAGAACTCTGGTCTGAGCTCATATTTGAATAGTTTGGCTTTTATGTATGCTCTTTAAAAGTAACTGCACATGGTGCAAAATGGCCTAATCAGTGAGAATCTTTTGAAAGCCAAGCGTTTGCTTCAATGCTTTCACCACAATGGAATATGAAAACAGTAAATGCATGCAATATTTTTCATATTTTCACACACACAAAAACTATACTTTCTTTACGCTTTACAATGATGTTCCCCTTTATGTTGGGCTGCCAAATAAAGCCCAGCAATAGAAATAAATGTTTTGGCTTTCCAAAAAAGTTTAAAAAAAAACAAACCACTGGACTTTGTTTTCCAAGCTTGAAGACATTTCCCTTCCCATCCAGAAAGATTTCTCAATTCAAAATGTCTGGAGTTGCATTTGAGTTCCAGGTTTATAGAGTGACCCAAACAAAAGTCTTGTTATGGCTTATAAAACATGCAAAAAAAAAAAAAAAACAGGTGCACCTCTTAGTAATTGGAGTCGTTAGGGTCATTGTTGGCCTGGCTGACCAGTCGAGATGTTTTGTCCTCTGCATAAGGGGATAATAAATATTTCGGCTGCAAAATGACATTCTAAAGATTTCTTGATTTTTATCACTTCGCTTATTTGATTTATTATTAGAAACAGCAAACATTTGAGTTGAGCAATTAAATAGACAGTTCACTAAAAAATGGTCAGACACTAAAACAACCCCACTGCTCCCCATGCACCGCACAATGGAAGCCCACTGCTCCCCAAGGGGTTGGGTTAAATGCAGAGTTCATTTCATTGCTCTTTACTTGCGACAGTGACAGTAAAATGCTAGGCAAAAAATTATTTTATCACAAGTGAACAAGTTGAACTAAAACATCTTATTTTGTTTTCGCAGCTGCTTAATATTGGTTGTTACTCTCTAAGTAATCTGGAGCTGCGTGTGCTTCTGCCCTCTGTGGCTGCAGAAGATGTGGTCTTCATGACCGTAACGGAAGTCTTCACATACAACGTGAGTGGGGATAGTGATTTCTTTTTATATTTATGAATTTTGAAAGATGTTAATTTTTTAAGTTGCCCTTCAGGCCACAGGAATAAAGTGCAGCATGCTGAGTGATGTGACCCAGCTAAAATCCAGACAGAGAGACGTCCGTCCCCTTCACCCCGAGGACATGATGCGTGATGAAATACTGGTGAGATCCTTTGTTTTAGAAATAAACATTGAGAAGCTCTAATCAGATGTTAATAGTAGTTGTTTTTCTATGTGCAGAACTGCAGTAGCTCATGGTGCACAGAAGTTGTCTGTGAGGTGAAACAGCTCGGCCAGCAGGCTATTATACGGATCAGCCGCAGAGTTCATGATGACTTTTTCAGAAAAGTGAGTTAACCAACCATCACATATAAGATTAAACTCCTTGAATAATGTAAAGACTGCTCATCCTTCATGCATATCTGCAGGTCAAATATAAGTCTGTGAAGATAATTGGTGCCTACAGCCTGTCAGCTCAGGATCCTAACCTCATCACTCTGGGGATAGGAACAGTCCCGGGGGAGGTAAGGCTGCACAGTTTAACAGCAACACAGAAACGACATATTTGACTTTATTTTTAAGTATTCAGACCACTTAAACCTTTCAGCTTATCATCCTGTCAAACAAACTTTACTGTAATCTGTTGTCCTTTTATCTCATAAAAGAGCACAATGTTGTGGACAACTGAAGTAGAAGTAAAATAAAACAATTAGGTGACCCTGTCAGCTTAATGCGGAAACCAGAAATTGACTTCATTAAACTGGATAGAAAACATCTCTGAACATAACTTTAACTAATTCCATTGATCATCACTTACATATAGGTTTGGGCTTATATGGGTCATTTTAACATGAATACACTTTATTCTAAACTATTCTGTTGTTGCTCTTCTCATTTTAGATTCACCCATTTGCAGCATCTTAGGTTTATTTTACACCTGTTCTGAGCTGCACTAATCTTCCTATACACAATAAAGAGTCCTCAGGTTAATATACAATTGTTACACTTGAGCTGAAAATTTTAGAAGTAGGGATTTCAAGGTACCTATATATTCCTGATGCTTTTATTTCTGTACATCTGTACACTGTCCCTACCACACTCTGTGAGCCCCAGATCTCAGCCACTAAAATATACACCAGGTGTGTCCATTGCAGTTTAAGATGGTATTACACTTGAAAGATGGTATCCTATCATAGACTGTGTTCAGGCAGTCAGTTGTGATTACAATAAAAGTCCAAATCAATGTGTTTATCCACTTTAGTTTCATGCTGTTTGGCTTCTTCAACCATGATTCGGGTCTCTTGAGGAAAATCCTGAAGGACAATGTCCAGCCATCAGTTTTTGATCTTAATCCACCTCTAAAGGCTTCAAAAAAAAATATATATATATACTTTTTTGTAGTGGCCTAGTCAAAGTTCAGATTAAATTTGATATAGCGATGTTGCATTAAGCAAGCAATTGCTTTAAACCCTGTAATATAACTGAATAAAACTAATTTTACAAAGACTTGATGTAAGTTGTTACCAACAAGTGCCACAAAACCGTTTTTTTTTTTTTTTGATTTAAACATTTGTTCGATAATCTGAAACACACCAATGAGACAAAGAAGCAAATAACACTATATTTTATGACTTTTAAAATCATTTTCCATCTTCAGTAATGTACCACATCCTTAGCATGTTTTCTACAAAACACACCAATTTTAAAATGTTGTTGTAAGGAGAAAAACTGTCAAGCTTGTAATGGGGTAATGGATACTTGTGCGATGCACTGTTATCTCCTCTTATCGTTTCCTCCACATTTTATTTTTCCAGACTGTGTTGGAGGTGCTGAAGGGCCGAGCGATTCCCATTTCACTCTGGATTCTGATCGGCAGCGTTATAGGTGGTTTGCTGCTGCTAGCGCTTATTATATTTATACTGTGGAAGGTAACAGAATAAATCTCTAAAAAATTAAGCACATTTGTTACAGACCATATTAACCTTAGCTGTTTTCTTCTTATTGAAGCTGGGATTCTTCACACATAAACACAGAGAAGATGAAAACCATGAAGACTGAGAGTTTTGATAAAAAGAAGGCGACCAGAATAGCAAAACCAGCCTAAAAACAGGCCACATGATGTTCAATTTCGAATGCTGAAACGGGGATCTCCAGGACCAAAAGACAGATTCACAAGGGTCCAACGGAAATGCACTGCCTGAGATTTCCAGGGTCAGAGGGGCAATTGTGTGAATGACCCTTTTTTTATTTTAAGCAAAATATATCAAACTACAGTTATTTTATTTAATTTGCAGAAGTTGTTCATGATTTCATACTTTAAACCATCTGAACAGATGATTTTTTTTGTACAGAATAAAACACAGCTGAAAAGAGGCAATATGACCCATTTATTCAGTGCTGATTGATGCAATAAAAACAATGAAAACAATCTTCATGTCAATTCAACAAACACTAAAGAAACAAATCCTAAAATAAGAAACATTTTGTATAAACTGTAACACTTAAATCTTAACTTTTAGCTGTAGAACTGATGTAGGACTCCAAGATAAAGATGGTTTCATCTACTTGATTCTCTGCTGAATCTAACCTGGAAAAACAGAAACGCAGAAACATTAGCGGTTTTGTGGAAAGTTGAAAACCTGAGCTTTAAGTTTTGTCTTCTTACTTGTTTACGTGAAGCCTTAAGACGTCCAGCTGTTGTTTCTCTGGAGCAGAGATCATCTCTTCGACTTCGCTCAGCTGTTCCGGCTCTGCCCCACTGGCCTGCAGAGACGCCAGGATGGCTTCAATTCGTTGAGATTTCTCCAACAGGCGCCTGGAAACCCGACATCAAAGCAGTCAGCCACAAGGAGACAAGAGCTATAACCATAGATATCTATAATAAAGGTCCCCAGCTGCCATCTTGTCACAGGCAGCCTGCTCACTTGTAACGTGTTTTAACGGTGAATGTATTTGGTTTATAACTTCAATTTTCAAGTTTTTTTTTTATAAAAGTTTTGTTTGTCATAATTCTTAATATATAAATACACATTCCTGCATGTGTGTTAAAAAAATCTACATGGATATACTGCTTATATAACTTAAGTATATAGACTGCTCAAAAAAAATACAGGAAAACGTAAAAAAACACAATACAACTTCAATTAAATTAAACTTCTGTAAAAAACTGTCCAGTTAGGAAGAAAGACTGATTGATGATCAATTTCACATTTCATGTTGTGCAGATCGAATAGACAGCAGGTGGAATTTATTGGCAATTAGAAAGACACTCAACAGAGGAGTGATTCTGCAGGTGGGGACCACAGACCACTTCTCAGTACCTATGCTTTCTGGATGATGTTTGGGTCACTTTTGAATGTTGGTGGTTCTTTCCTACTCCTGGTAACAAGAGACAGACTCTTTAACCCACACAAGTGGCTCAGGTAGTGCAGCTCATCCAGGATGGCACATCAATGCGGGCTGTGGCAAGGTTTGTTGTCTGTCAGTGAATTGTCCAGAGACTGAAGGCGCTACCAAGAGACAGCCCAGTACACCAGGAGACATGGAGGAGGATGTAGGAAGGCAACAACCCAGCATCAGGACCACGACTTCTGCCTTTGTGCAAGGAGGAACAGGAGCAGCACTGCCAGAGCCCTGCAAAGTGACCTCCAGCAGTCTACAAATGTGCATGTTTCAGCACAGACGGTTAGAAACCAACTCTCCAAGGATGGTATGAGGGCCTGACGTCCACAGATGGAGGTTGTTTTCACAGCCCAACACCATAAAAGGCACTAGACACCAGGATTGGCAAATTTGCTGCTGGCGCCCAGTGCTCTTCACAGATGAAAGCAGGTTAACACTGACCACATGTTACAGACGTGACAGAGTCTGGAGACACAGTGGAGAGTGATCTACTTCCTGTAGCATCCTTCAGCATGACCGGTTTAGCAGTGGTTCAGTAATGGTATAGGGTGGTATTTCTTTGGAAGTCTGTACAGCCCTTCATGTGCTCGCCAGAGATAGCATGACCGCCATTAGGTACCGTAATGAGATCCTCAGACCCCTTGTGAGACCATATGCTGGTGTGATTGGCCCTGAGTTCCTAGACCTCATGTGGCTGGAGTGTGTAAGCAGTTCCTCCAAGATGAAGGGATTAAAGCTTTGGACTTGTCCACCCGTTCCCCAGACCTGAATCGGAACGAGCAAATCTGAGACATCATGTCTTGATCCATCCACCAACGTCACATTGTGCAGATTGTCCAGGAGTTGGCAGATGCTTTAGTCCAGATCTTAAGGGAAGTTCCCCCAGGAGACCATCAGCCACCTCATCAGGAACATGCCCAGGGATTGTAGTGAGGTCATACAGGCATGTGGAGGTCACACACAAAACTGAACCTCATTTTTAACTGTTTTTAACGGCGTTACATCAAAGTTGGATCTGCCTGTGGTGTTTTTCAACTTTAATTTTGTGTGCGACTCCAGATCCAGTCCTCCATTGGTTAATTAATTTGATTTCAATTGCAGATTTGTGTGTGATTTTGTTGTCAGCACATTCAGCTTTGTACAGAACAAAATATTCAATAATATTTCATTCATTCAGATACAAAAAAAGTTATACACAAAGCACACATATATAATAAAGAAACAAACTTTCATTTTGGATGCAAACAAATGTTTGGTAGCCTAATTAAAATACATTATCTACACACATTTATAACATTTTCTCTTCTTTTATCCCTGACATTGTGTGACACCGTGTTCTTCAGGGATCCCTCTTCCAAACTATTTTTGCAAGATTGTGATTTAGACAAAAGATTTGTTATCATCAAATCATTATTGGTCTCAATAAAACCAACACAACTATAATGCAAGTTTCAGTTGTTTTTCAAAAAGATAATCTACAATTTCAAAAATGTTCAAGCATCCAGAATTATAGCCACACCAAAGAGGTTTGTAAGAAACCAGTTAGTAAATCTGTCAAGAACGGGACAAGAGTGTTGTGTTCATGCTAACTCTCTTACTTAAGGTACCACGGAGTCCACCACAAAGCTTACCTGTGACAAGAAGCCACCTGTATTATGGATATCTATGGCTTAATCTATAAAAAAAAAATAAAAAAAAAAAATAACCTACTTGTTTTCTTTGGTCTCAAACAGGCGTCGCTCTATGAGGTTCGCCACGGTCTGCAGAAAAAACATGGCAGGATGGAATTAAAGGCAAAAGCAGTAAAAACAGAAAACTACATATCTTTTATGTATAAATGGCAGTCAAATTTTGAGTGTTCTCTGTCAATGTTCATTTTAAAATTGACCTTTTTTTTATTATGACAACAAATGTGGTATTTCTGCAGACAGATCAAGTACGGAACATAGAAAACACTGAGAGGAAGCTCTCTGTGTTACAACAGTCCAGGTTAAAGTCTTACCTTGTAGCAGTTCTGCAGCAGCATTCTGGCTGTAGGCAGCTGGTTTACTGTGTAAAGATAAAAGGTGCGAGATGGAGCAAAATCTGGAGTCTTGGGGATTTCCTGAGTGAGAGAAAGTTATTCAGTCAGACCTGATATAGTTTGTCTAAAGAGAAAAAATTAGTGAATAAACGAGTGCATTTGACTCAAGATCATAACAAGATCATAATATCAGCTAATAATACCTAATTTAAACACAAAAGATTCGTTACATTTCATTTTTTGTTACAAACTATCATCTTTTTAACCTCTCTTGCTATAAAACATTGAATGAATGGATTTCAGCACATAATTGCATTTAATCAGATTTTTGTGTTAAGTGATATGTTAAAGTAGGAATAATCTAGGGCTGAAACAATTAATCGGATTAATCGATTATTGAAATAATCATCAACTAAACTAGTAATCCACTAATCATTAACTGAAGTGTAGAGACTCTATAACTTGTCTTTAGCTAACAGAGCGACCCAGCTTGAGCAGAAATTATACCAAAATTGTAAAAAATAATAAACTCTATATTTTGCATTTAAGAAGAAAAACTTTTCCGTCTGTCAATAGGATCTATCCAGAACTCCTCAATTGGAAAAGTTTTAGTTTCACATGGTTTAATTTCATAAAAAAATTTCTCTATGGAACCTTTGGCTGCCTGAATATTAATCAATTCATTGGAAAAATAGTCCACAGATTAATAAATTACAAAATAATTGTAAGTTGCAGCCCAAGAATAATCAAATTCAGCCTTTTTGAACCTAAATTAGAAATAGTTCTTGTTGAGACTGAATTCATGCATCAAAGGTAGTAAAGCTCCATTTAACTGCTCATAAACTGCTATTAGTATTTAAGCTTGGCAAATTATCATGCAACACAAAGTAAGGATTACTGAAGTATTTGTACGACTGATAGTTCATCTAGTATGGATTCAGACCCTGCCTGCCGGGAACGTATTTGGCAAACTGGATGGACCTTTATTTATTTATTACTGCCAGGATCTGAGCAAAGAAAAAGATATAGCTCAGGAAAGTTGTGGGGACAAAATAATATGAAGGCAAAAAAAAAAAAAAAAATTAAAAAACAGAGCACAGAAAATGTGGGTTTATCCCATAGTGGCATCAAAGCAATACATAACATTACCAATGTTTGATTTTGTTTGAATAAAATAACCCTTTTGCATCTTAACCTGATTCAGTTTTAGATCCAATTTAAACTTCCAACCTAAAATTGTCCAAAATGCTTTGAAGCTTTTCTGTCTTTCTCTCTAATGACTGTTCCTGTACCTGTTGATGCTTTCAGTAAATTTAACAGCAGAAGTAGGCAAAAAAAAATAACAACCATAAATTTCTATAAGCATTTTTTGCAGATATTCTAATATTTATTTTTTATTAGTGGTGGAGAAATGTTTTTAACCTAGATTAATCTCACTGTAATTTTGGAATTAATCTAGATTAAAATCGCTCATTTGAATTCTGCCAAAGGCAGCCATCATATCTGTGCGCAACCTCCAGAATTTAAAAAAAGAGGTTCACTTTTTATGTTTGCAAAACCACACGTAATTTCGTCTTCTGACTTAAGATTTTGAAAAACGTATAAATACTTTTTTTCCTCATCTTTTAATGTGTTTTTGCTGCAAAAAATAGTGTCTCACTTTAACAATATAGTGTCTCCAAAGATCTGACACACACATCGCATTGATCAATGTCTCATCTTTTGCAGCTTTCTCTGTGGCGTGCTGGTCATGTATTCGCCTTGTGATAGTTCGCCTCGCAGGTAGTTTGTAAGATGGGTCACCTGTGGCTGCATGGAGAGCGAGCTCGAGTCCATCAGCCATGCTGCTTGGCTATCCACTGAGCAAGGAGATTGGTTAGCTTGGCTAATAGAGCTGTGCTTATAGCTGCATCCATATCAGCATGTCACGTTCGATGTGGTAATTTCACAGTATGCCTAAACAGGTTGGAAGACTGATTCATTCTCACCCCCAGATATACAGCTGCACTAAACCACCACGATGAAAGTCATCATTAGTATAGCCCCAGCTCCCAACCCAACTGTGAGAATAGACTAATGGCGATATTTTTTCTATGGCCCGATAAGAATCTGCCGTTAAGGCAGCAATTGACGCTGATAATGGCCCATCACTATTTTTTATACATTTGAATGATAAGGAATCTCTAATAATTTTAAACTCTTTCTATTTTTTTCTATTTTTCTAATTAGACTGGAAAATGTTTAAAGCCAAATTTCCAAACAATGAGACTTTTAAAAGTTTTCTGTGTAAACAAACAGATCTGCAAGGTGTGTTCCTCACAGACCAGTGTGGCCCTACAAAGTTTAATGATAACTGATGAATCCAAAGATGTTATAGTTAACCTGCAGCTGGACCAGGTTGTGAGACAGCAGGTTGTAGAGCATGTCTTTAGCCTCCTTTGCTGGAATCATGGCAAAATCCTCCACTTGCTTCTGCTCCAGGTGTCGCTTTCGCAGCAACAACCGGAAGATACGAGCCGATCGGGAACCAAATCTGATCAGCAGATGAAAACAGGAACTACGTGATAAATTCAGTTACAGTGAAATTCACATGTGCAGTAATTAAAAAAACAAACAGACTCACTTCTCCTGCACAATGGACTCAACAGTGGCTCGAGCCAGGTTTGCGAGCGCTCTTCGCAGATCTAACAGATGCGTTCAGGATTGTAGTTGATCTTTTAGATTCATTAACCTGTCTGAAAAACATGGCATTCTGGCTGAAAGTACCAAAGGATACTAACAACAAACATTCCTCCGCCACTTTCTCCGGCTCTTCCAACAAACTCCATCTAGAAAATAATAATGATGATGAAAAATGAGCTTTTATGTGGATATAAATAAAAATAAATAAATCATCCTGCAGGGAGTGTGTCTGGAGGAAGACGTACCGGGTCATCCACCAGCAGAGTCAAATACTGATCTAAAATCGGTCTTTGGATGTTGTAGCTGGCTGGGAGGGACCTGAAGATCTCATTGGCTGACAGGGACTTTGTGCAGGAGGCTGTGGGAGAAGTCGTCACCTCACTCATCCTCAGGATAGTCCGTACTATTTCACTGCTGGTCTAAAAGGTTCAAATATTACAGTTACAGGCAACTTTGTTTCCTTAAATAACTTAGTAACAGCTGCTTTTAGCCTGAATGTATATGATTTGTTATACATAAAAAACAATATTAAAGAACTATTTAATGTGAGGATGACCAGATGTCCCAATTAGTCCTGCATTTTTCACTTCTACCCCCCTTTCCCACAAACCAAAGCAGTATCTGGCTTTTGCCTAGGACATCTGATATATATTTTTTTAAAAATGGTAAAATAGTCCTAAATAAGGACTATTTTACTAGTTTTGTCACAAAATTATCTGTCATCTCTTTAAGCTTAAAAGGTAAAGATATGATGGAAACAATGGAAAAAGAAAATAAAATGCAGCCATAACAAAGACTGTGGAATGGTTTATAACTGGGTGAGGTAGTGAAAGGTGATTCTCAGGGAGCTTTTGGTGAAGTTTGCAAAAGTTGTTTTTCAATTCGATCCAAGGGGAGCGATATGTAAACAACACTATAAAAGTAATTCACAAAAGAAACACAAAGCTGAAAAAACCTTGTCTGTCCCATATTGTCCCTCGTAAGCATCCTACACTGCAAAAAATAGAAATCTGGATAACAACTTTTTTTTATAAAATAAGTGCATTTGTTGTTGAATTGACGAGATAAGTCAGACACTTTGCCAATGGAACAAGACAATTCACATTTAAAATAAGAAAAAAAAAACAATATCATAATATCTAATTATCTTATTTAAGAGTAAAAATATTCAGCACATTGGCAAATCATCTTATTTACCTACTCAAATTAAGGGTAAATAAATTTAATTTAAAGACATTCTTACTTATTTCTAGGTCGTTTTTGCAGTGTAACTGTGCCACATTAGTCTTTTTTTTTTTTTCAGATCTGGTCACCCTATTTAATGTTAACTTATTCACTGCAAATCAAATAAAAAGTTAACTTTTATGAGCAAGATGTTGTTACTCTTTTAAAAATATATAAGGATACTAATAAAAAAACCTGAAGTAAGAATACTAGTTTAGTAGTAGAGTGCACAAGTTGAGCATACAGACTATAAACTATAACATTTGCTGAAAGAACAACTAACTTGGAGCAGTAGTTTTGCCAAAACAATTCAACGTTTATATATATAGTACTGATCAAAATCTTAAGACAGTGAAAAAAATTGTATGAATTTGCATTTTGTACAGTTGGATGAATGTTCAAAGAGCTTCAAAATGTTTAAAGAAGAAGGGGAAACAAGAGAACAACAGTTGTGATCAGGCAATTTGTAAAAAACAAAAAACAAATTGACTTAAATAGGCTGTTCATCAGCTGATCAAAACTAAGACCACAGTAATTAAAAGCCAAAATCTGTGCAGATGTTTGGATTACATGTTTTTTTTTCTGTCAGGTAATCACACTGAACATCTCTAGATGGTAAAAACAAAAAACTCACCCTTTTTGAATGTGGTAGGATTGTTAAGGGGCATTAACTAAGCTTCTCACAAGGTTGAAAACAGTCATTTTAAAATTCTTAAATGATCCTCAGGGTTATGAAACTAAATATTAAATGGCAGACCCAAAAAAAAACTTCCCTCCATGACTAAAAGCGCTCATTGAAAATGTGCATCTGTGTGTATACATTGTGATCACAGGTCAGGTTGCACTCTATTACTTATTGGTCCAGGCAGGGTTCTAAATGGGAATAATTGTGGATAAACGAGTTGATTTTCAGTTCTGATCTCTGTGTTTTACATGAGCGGCTTGATAGTTTGAAAAACAGACTCTTGCAGGACTCAGACAGAGTCTGCGAGCCGCTTATAATGAAGAGAGAATATTCCAGGATGTTGTTGTGGAATAATGCTTCCTCAGTTGGCCTTCTAGGGGGCCCACCGCACACAGCAGGATATCAGGTCAAGATGATTCCAACATGATGGATCTCCCTGATTTACATTCAGAGAAATGAAAACATTTGACCGATTTTTTAATCTTTTACCTGATCCAGCTTATTGGCCACAGCACTGATGATCGCCTGGTCTCTGAAGTGTTGATGGAACCGCTCAAAGTTCACCTGCCAGTAAATCCCTTCATCACCATGTGTCTGAGCAATGGTGATGAAAAAATAAAAAGTCAATCACATTATAAAGGACCTGAAAATAAGTAAAGTTAGAGATTTCCAATAAAACCAAACAATCGCTGACCGTTGAGTCCATCTTGGCCCTTTTTGCATTCCTTTGATCCTCTCCTTCCTCAGGGACGAGCTGCCGTTTGCCCCGTCCAATGAGCGTAACCTGGGGTACAATGTAGCAGTTGGGAAAGCTTTCTGGATTTGGCAGTGCGGTGCTGATAGCGGCTGCAGGAGCTGCAGGGGTGGCAGGAGCCTCAGCTTGAGCAGTGCTGCCTGTAATTCCTGCTCCCCCCATAGGAGGGCAGCGCTGGAGGAAATGTGTTTCCACTAGTTTGGAAAAGGTGGAAGACACTTCACTATAATCCAAGCTTTGGCCTTCTATAATAGCAAAGGAGACGAAAGATTACATAAATGTATGAAATAAATAAAAAACTTTAATATATCCAAATACAAGAACAGCAGCTAAAACATCCCTCTATGTACAATAAAACTGACCCTCCATGTTCTGTGTGATTCGATCTGCAACCGTCTTCACTGTGTTGCTCATAGTCATGTGGCCTCGCTGCAGCAGCTCCTCTATGATCAGCTCGCCTGTGTCGCCGTACAGCGTTTTGGCTGTGTAGATGTAACGCGGGTAGCGCAGAATTCTCAGGACTCGATCACAGCAGGCCCGATACTCTGTGGGGCTGCCGGGTCCTTTACGGCCAGCGGTGAATAAACAAGCCCCGTGCTGCACAAGCACGCACAGACATTTCTTCACCTTTATTAAGGAAGACAAAAAGAAATGTTAAAATACACCCATTGTCCTTGATCTTTTTTTACACATTAATAGACTACACTGCAAAAATGCACTTTTTTGTTTATATATTGGTCAACATTTATCTGTTATCATAAGGGAAAAGAATAGATAAATAAATCCTTAAAATAAAAAAGTATCTGAAATACAGCAGTAGAATTCATTGGCTGCAAAATGTGAAAACTGATCCATTATCTTAAGCAGAAAAATGATAGATGGCTGTACCATATCCACAGAGAGGTTGGTTTCATGAACGATGGTCCTTAAGTTTTGTGCTCCACTTCGGAGCAGGTGAGTTCCCACCTTCTCCACCACCTCCCCGAAATGCTCCCTCAGTAGGAGGCCACACAGTCGGATCTCCTGGGCCGTCATCTGCATGGTGGTAATTATTTGTTGTTTCAATGTTTTCAAAATATCAAATCCCAAAGATCATCACAGCATCCATCAGTGTAATAATTTAAATGCAAAAAACTGCTTGGAAACAAATACGAAAAAAGACGCTCTAGTCATATAAGATGATCCACCCTTTTGTCCTATAGATAATTGCTATGTGTGGTGTTAAACGCACCAACCTCGCCAAAAACCTCTACCCTCATTGTTACACATGGCAGTGGCAAAATCAAGACGTGGTAAACAAGTTAATGTCAAGGTTATTAGAAGCTATAAATCGGAACATTCAAGAACAAAACCTGTTTAAGGCAGCAAATGAATTAAGACTGGAAAAGAAATTCACCGTCCAGGAGTAAAAAGACCCCAAATATAAAAGCTATGAGAACTGGGTTTGGATCAAAGTATATTCATGGTGCAAAGTCCAGACCAAAATTAGCTTATAAATCTGTTGCAAAATCTTACAAGTTGATGTCAAATCTGATCAAGATTCAGCCATTTTGCAAAGGAAAACACTCTAGAAGGGAACATCTTGTAGAAATGTGTACATGCAATTTGCTTATTTCAGGGGACTGCCTGGTCAGTAAAAGATGCTTTCTAATTATATAACTACCATGCATTCAGACCTCTGACTATCACACTGTGTCACAGTGGATTGTTTCAAAAGCAGTGTAAAACTGATTTATTTTAAGAATAAAGCAGATTAAATGAAAACACCCTTGATAATCCACCACAAACCCTATCACTAACTTGATTACTTTTTTTTTGTTATCCTGAAGGTATATACTGTTTCTCAAGACTTACAGCACTGACTGTAGGGAATAAGGTTTTCTTTATTTTTTTTAAAGACGCTGAAAAAATATAGCAACTAATGAAAGGCGATGCAATGCAAACTATTTCTTATGGCACTTGGTTTGTATACAGTAAAAAGAGGCAGGGTGTATGATGAATACTTCAACTACCATCAACATTATGTGACTTTACACTCCAGAAAAGTTACCTAGAATAGAAGGTTACACAGAGGACACTAATAATGTGAGCCTTTTTGTCAACTATAGCTTTTAAAAGACTAAAACTTTAAAATCTGCCACTTCTCCTGCATCAAGCTCGGTGAGTTAAACATAAACATTAACTTAAACACACCAGGTCCGAAAAGATAAAAGCTAGCTAGCCTTTAAACAGGATACCTTTACCATTTTATCAGTGCTAACCAACCTTGTATACAAATAACTGACAGCAGAAGAGAGAAGTTTGCTGCTATGCTTCCCAGAGACCGCTGACTCTCCTCACATGCGGTTCGTAGATCACAACACAGAAACACTTCCGCCCTCCGCTTCTCCTGGTTGGTGACTCCCTGTGGTGGCGCGCCGCCTGTCGGACTGGATGTATATGGAATATGGCAAGTAAAATTATCACATAATGAAGATGCGGTGAACCATGCAATGTTTCAGTCAAAGTTAAATGAACGCGTTTTTAAACGTTCGTGTTAGAACCCCCGGTAGTTTTACGTGACAAATGTTTAATGGTAGTGATGAATTAATTTTATTATACAATGTGCCATGTCTATAAACAATCGACGGCTTATTGGTTTACACGTTTAAAATAATTTGATACGGTTCATATAAAAAATGTTTTTTTTTTCTCAAGTAGCAACGTCGTTTCCACTATTAAAGTATTTATATGTTTGGATATTTATTAGAAAATTTAAGGCTGTCTTTAGGAAGTCTAAATATAAAAGCGGTTTGATTATATGCTACAATTGGCTGCCATACCTTGTGGACAGCCGTCTTCGGCTGGTGGAGGATCGACGTCACTGTTTGTGCTTCTTTGGGGAAGATGGCGGAGGCTGCGGCTGTTCCCCCGCATCGGTTTTTCTGTCATTGTTGTAAGGGAGAAGTAAACCCTAAACTCCCAGTAAGTAAGGCGACTTTCGTTCATACTGTGTTATTTTGTAGAATACCGCGAACTGACAGCGCTGTCTTTCGGCGACTAGTTTAGTCTCTCGGCGGCTTGCTAAAGCTAAACCCAGCTAGCCTGTTAGTGCCTGTTAGCTCCGTCCGTTTGTTGTTGTTGTAAAGTCATGAAATAAACTCTCGGTAATGCTTGTAAAGCCGACTCTAAAAGCCGACACTGTCTAGTTATGTTATGTTTAAACCTCCATCATGATTCTAGCCCAAAAAACTCTTTGATTGAAGATTTACTTTGATAGTTGAGATATGTTATATGCAGGGGTCAATTTGTACTAACCAAGATCAAGGGTAGTCATAGTAATTTGATTATTCTCATTAATCATGTATTTATCATTAGCTGACAGACATTGGACAGCTGCTGTTTCTGATTAAATTTATTGTTGTCAAGACGAGTTGGGGAATTTTCTAGAGTGGTTGGTTTCAGTTTTGTTATCAAAAGTAGTAGACATTTCTCACACTTTGGTCAGCTTGGCACTGCTTATGTTTTAAGGGTTATATCTACTCATTTTCTTGATACTAATCCGGCTTGATACGGCTTCAATGCTCTTTAAACTATCCGAATTATTATATTTTATTTATCTGTAGATTTTTCGTATGGTCTCATGGATAATTTTAGATTTTACTCAAAGTAAAGATGTGAATTTATAAGTTGGTCTAAGAAACAAGGTCAGACATTTCATGTTATTACATATTTGATTTAAGAAATGCATTGTTCTTTTTTGTGGTTGGACAGAAAAAAAAAAAAAAACTTGCCCCAAACGTGAAAATGCTCACCTGAATAGTCTTTGAGAAGGAATAACATGGTGGAAAACTAACCTTCAACAGCATTATTCTTGCCTTTGTTCCCTGAGGTGTTATTTCTGTCATACTGGGGAAAGAGCAGATAACACTCCATTTATGAGACAGGATTCATTGTAGAAAGAATTGTTCTATTGTTTCAACAATGCCGCCTCGTTAAATACAGAGTTTTCACTATTGCCTGGTCTGTCAGATTTTTAAAAAGCTGTTAACCTTTCCAAATCCAAAGTCTTCCTTAACAGACAGAGATTGAAAGCTCAAAAACAGCTGTTATACATTAACTGTATTACAGTAATGCTGAGATTTAGCCTTTCTATTATCTGATCAACTCTTGCTCTCTGTTGTTGCTGTCTGAATGAGTAGTTGGCATGCCTTTGTGGAGAATCTGATCTTCTCTAACATTGCCTCTTACACCTTTTTTATTTCCCAAAGTTGACTAAAGAGCCAACTTTGACTCATCTTCCAAACAGGAAGTGGTTCTAACAGATCTTTTGACTCTTAAAACAGATTTTCTTTTTGTTTCTGGCCCCTCGGTTAAGCTAAATATCATACTGCCGATAGCCTGTTTCCTGGTGCATTTGGTTATCTTTTAGCTCCGTTCGACAACTACCAAAATTGTTGGGTAAAATCTTAACCACTTTTTTTCTATAACTGGCCTCCTATGTTATTATGTCAATATTTTATTTCAGAGAAATGTTTACTTAATGTTTGACCAACTGTTTTCTGAGTTGTTGTGTTTTTGTTTTTTTGTTTTTTTTATTTTAGAGTTTTATTTCTACTTTTATTAGTATTAGACTTGGAGAAAGTGGAGGTTTTGAGTCATTCTAAGTAAAAGTTGATAACCTAAAGTCTATTTGAACCTTAATAAATCTATTATTTACATTTTTATCCATCTGCCCTGTCACTGACTTGAAAAGGGTTTGCGGCTCTAAAGATAATTTAGTCCTAATGACATGTTAATGAGCTGCATGACTTCAACACCCAAGCATTCTGTGTTTCCCCAGTACGATTTTTCATTTATCTAGAATCGTGTGCATTTTCTGAAACAGAAAAGATAAACTTGGAAAATGACAGTGGATTGACGCAATCTGTTACTGCTTACAGTTCCGTTTTTGAGCTGGTTTAGAGCATAAATCTGGTTTCAGATCCTAATTTCTGTCAAATCATCAGATTTATGGGATTAGTCAGCATGTAAAATAAGTGTAACTCTAATCATCACCTTGTTGTGTGTGTATGTTGGAGAGCCCTCTTCGGCCCTGTTTTCATAGATAAAGTCTGGCTTTTATTGGTAAAAGAAAATGTGATCCAGGAGCATAAGCTGACGTTGCCGTTTTCCTTATTCTGACTGTTTACCACTTTAGGCGTGGTTGGCCAGACCAGCTCTACCTCTTGGGTTGCATTCATAAAAAAAAAAAAACTGGCTGTCATTCAAAAGGGACAAATATTATCCACTTATGTTATTTGTTAATTTAGTGATCAAGTAAATTAATGTACATTTTATTAGCATAGAAATGTAGCTCTGTTCACCCAGGATTAGAGTTTGTATATAACTTCTTTGCCATTAGCTTTAATCAGTAATCTATAAAATTTTGTTTTTTTATTGGCTGTTTTGTTTAATGGGGAGTATCAATGATCCTCTCCCTATATCAGCTAAAATTATCCTTTAAGGTATTTTTTCTTATGGTTTTGTCTTCTTCCGTGTAAAACAAGCTGCTTCATATTTTTCTCTTCATCCTATTTTCTAGTTGTAGGGTTTGCAAAGTCATAATATCTAAATAGTCACTTTCAGTTTCTGGGTATCTATAAATAAAGGAAAAACAACTCACTTTCATTACACATGGAGTGAAATATTTGAAGCATTTTGTTCTTGTAATTTTAACTGATATGGCTTCCACATACCAAAAACCTGTCTCAGAATTTTGAATATTACATTAGATCAATAAAAACAAAATTTTTGATTCTAAATATAAATGTGATG
>NW_015150681.1:1095606-1117093 GCF_000732505.1 Cyprinodon variegatus | reverse complement strand
CCTGAGCATCCTCTTTATCAGACTGTCATACAGAAACACAGTGTTTTAAATTATAGGCTTCTCCAGAGGCGCTGCCTGCCTACATCTACAACTTACAAAAACACTTATCTTTGGGGTTGATTACGCATTTTTTAGTTGAATACATTTTTTATACCCTGTTGAATTGTTCATTTATCCACTTTTCCCTTATTTTTTTACTTTACAGGCTTGTATTTTTCTTGGTTTTATTTTTTGTTTTAACACTTTCCCACTTCCACCAGAGGGGGGCGCAGGCGTGCGACCGAACCGTGCGTGCGTGCCGCCGCAGATAAAGAACGGGTGACGTAACCACTTCCACAACAACAGGAAGAAACAAGGAAGTGTCAATCCGAAACCTGTAACAAGGCCGAGACAAGATACGCAGAGCTCCGTAAAAGCTGATGTCCCCCAGCCTCCGAATCAATCCACAACAATGAATAACAAAGGTATTTGACCGCAGCGTGTTCAGTTTGTCAGCTAACTGCGCGGCGGTCGACGCTGCCGTTGGAAGTAGAGCCGAACGGGCTGTCGTTATCTAAAGCGGACTTCACGTACATAACAATAAACTGACGCCGTATGAGAAGCTCACTTACTGAATCCAAAGGCGTCTGAAAAACTGTCATACCTACATTATTTATTTTCGTAATGTTCTTGATTTAATTCCCACCGGGTCGTGTTTGGTTTTTAGCTACAGTCCTTTATAAAGGCAAAGCTGCCATAACTGGTCTGTTTTGGTTCGCTGTTGTGTTTTTGACATGGAAGTGTCCTTCTGTTCCGGTCAATCTGATGGAATGTTTTAGTTTATACCGCCTTTCACTGCAGCCATCCCACGGTCTCTACCTGCTTTAAACGTTTAGTTGATAATTTTACATTATAAGGAAGGTTAAACAGGTTACATCCTTAAACAAAGGGCTGGTGTTTTGTTTTTGCTTTCACATTAAATTAAGCGTCTTCTGTCCTACAGTTTCGATTTATCGGAAATCAAGAACAAAGAATCAAATATTTTAATCTGTTATCTATTTAATAGATTTTTTAAATGCTATTTTTATTAATTTAACATCACAGGTTTCTGTTTGCATTAGAAGTGAATTGAAGTCAATAAACAGATAAATGGTCTCCATACCTTCTAAAATGCATTGACTAAAATAAATGGTGATGATTATTTAATATTAGCAATATGAATACATTATGTAAAGCAACAATAAAATGGATAGAAAGTTGTAGTTTGCTTTTCATATAATTATATTCACTATTTGATTTTAATGTGTTTCTGTACTTTTATATTTATGCTACTTGTTTTTTTTTTTTTTTGCTATATTTAATCCAATTAAAGAGTTTAACCTCTTCACTTAATAATTTTTTTCCTCATAAAACCCTGGTGGTTTGATTTGGTTGAAATAAACAGCGAAATTGAACCTTAATGTCATATTTAGTCACTGCTTTAAATAATTTATCGCTAAGGTTTGACATTCTCATGATCTAATAACACACTAGTGTATACGATCTAAATGAAATTATTTAAAATCTTAAGCCAAATAAAAAATACATAATGCTGCCAAATTAAAGTAGCATTGCATGAAACAAATCTAATAGCGTGAAACGATTAATCATGATGAATGATTTTTAAAATATTTGTCAAGTTGTTATATAACTGAATCAAATTGTACCTAGAGTAAAGGTACAGACTCTTAAAAAATGCCATTTGCTGAAAGAATACTTAACTTATAGCAGCCATTAAGACAAAAACATCTAAACATTTTCCATTTATTATTCAGTCTTTTTATTATAAATATATCATAACATTTATTTCTCTGTGTATTTTATATTTTTTCATGTTTTTGCCATTTACAATTCATGTAAATGTGCAATAAAACCCATTTTTCTACATTCCAAATGTTTATTTATTAATGAAAGTATTTCTTTTTAAATTAATTGAAAGAATAATCAATAGATTAAAAGATTAATAAAGAATGGATTGCTGCTGCCCTACACAGGACGATATATTCCCTATTCCATTGTTTCTAAAATAACATGCATATAACAAGCAGATAGTAGTTGGTTGGTTAGTTTGTTCTAGTAGTGAGGCTGTAGTAGCCTGGTTAGCTGATTATCAGCTTTAGCTAGTGGCCTAAAGAACAAGTCAGGTTGTGGCATAACTTTATTAATTTATTGATTTTCTAATTGATTTTGATCTTGTGGGTGTATATGTCTGTTATCAAGTGTTAGTTGTATAATTTCTTAATACTACTTCACTTTGAAGGTCATTTTTGTTCAGTTTGTCCTGACCTTCAATTTCCAAAGGGAAATTAAACATTGATGTTGCAGCTAAACAAATATTTGAGTTTTAATAGCGTTTTATTTCCCTTAGGGATTAAAAGCGTACCTTTGAATTGAAAGCTGATTTTAAGTTTCTTATCAAAAAATTGTGCCAAGAAACACATGTGTGAAGTCAGAACTAAAATTAATTCAAATAGCATGAAAGCAAAGTAGTATAAATAAGTAATGTGGGCATTTTCTGTTAGTCCTCTGAGTTTAACTAGTTTTTTGTGTGTTGTTTTGCAGGTTCATATCCACAGCAGTCTGTGTACCCTCAACAGAGTACTGGACCTGTATACCCTCCTGCTATGCAAATGTCTCCTCAGGCACCTCCTTACACAGACACCCCCCCTGCATATTCTGAGGTAATTGGTGCCTTTTGAAGCTGAAGAAGGAAAAAAAACTAATTTAAATTTATTTTCTAAGTGTTGATTTTTATGTTCCATCTGTGTTTGTGTGCAGATATACCAGCCCAGATATGTGCTTCCACCTCAGGTGCCTGGTCAGGTGCCCCAGATGTCCTCTCCCTACCCTGGCCATCAGGTCTACATGCCAATGCAGCCCCACATGCAAGTAAGTCATATGGGCCAGAATGTTCCCATGGCTTACTACCCTATGGGAGCCGTTTACCCACCTGGATCAACCATGATGGTGGAAGGAGGCTTTGACGCTGGAACCCGTTTCACAGCCGGCAGCAGCGTTTCCATCCCTGTGAGTGTTCATATATGTTGTCCCCTTTTTTAGACGTTATCCATGCTGGTCGACTGTCTACCTGACCCTGTTCTTCTTCTTCTAGCCCCCACCTCCTGGACACCCCCCTAACGCGGCTCAGCTGGCTGCCATGCAGGGCGCCAATGTTGTCATGACGCAGCGCAAGAATAACTTCTTCCTGGGTGGATCCAGTGGTGGTTATACCATCTGGTAACAACAGCTAACAGCTACTGCCCTCCCGGTTCATACCTAAGCCGTGCCCCCATCCCAGATGATTCCCCAGTTCCTTCTTTATTCCATACGCCTTCCTCTTCAGGCTGCTTGGCCATGCCACAATACTGATATCACCTAACGGAATGTAATATTTTAGAGCCCTTGTTAAAGGTACAGTACTCCACTTCTGACCTACAGATTAAATGATAATTCTCACTGCCTGAGAGGAAAAAAAACTACAGATTTTAAATGCAAATCTCTCCATAATTATTTACTGGATCAAAATTCTTTGGTTGCCCCAGATTGGACTGTTTGATTATTATTTTTTTTTTTTTTTCAGGCTTCTGTTTCTGCTCAGGAGAGATATTCTCCTTTAATCCAATGGTCACAAATGAGACTGAGATATTCATGTATTCCTGTACAACTACTTAGCTGAAATGTTAAAATAACAGACCTACATTATATAGTTTAGCTGCTTTATGGTGAAAGTAAAACGCAAACAAAGTTAAAAAGTCGCAAAGCGCAAACTAAAAGAAATCTCCACTTGTTGTTTTTAAAAACTCTCTAGTGTAGTTGAATTATTAGGAGTGTACTAGTTTTGTGTAAATACCAGTATGATGGTCAGGGAATGTTAACTCTGCTATATATCTAGAAAAAAAAGAACCAGCATCCTAGATGCATTTAGTTAGATTTGTCTTGTCTTTTTGCACAGTATCAAAAAAAAAACACAATAAATTTGTTGCACAATGAACTGTCTGGGAGATTGTTCCATTTCAATCAGTTGTAAATTAAATAAATTTAATTTAAAGCAAAAAAAAAAAAAATGTCTTTAAGTAAAGAGTTAATGCAATATCTTAAGTGGTTTACTGTACCTTGTTGGGCAACTTGTAGATGAACATAGTCGAGTGCCAAAAAGAGCACCGGGGGTTTACCCTGAAGCGAAGCAACTTAACTTCAGTAAACTTAAAGGAAAGAAATTTAAAGTAAATCCAAATAGTAAGACAAATAGAAAGGAGTGGTTGGTGTAACATTTTTAGCTTTTTATGTATCCCGTTTCTATTCCACTGTCGGATACCCAGAGTTTATCACTGCGCATTTATTATTCAGATTTACAGAGTTATGCTTTTGGGGTTTTTTGATTTTTGTTTACACATTTAATTATATATATAGAAATATATATATTAAAAACGAATTAATTTTAGAAGATTGTAACCATCTCGTAAGAATTCATTTATTGTTTCAGTTAGTTTTTTCTTTAATATCATGAGTGAGTTAGACGAGCAGTTAGGGTAATAAACACATTTGACAGTATAACCAATGAGCTGGTTGTACCAAAGATCTAGCAGACAATGCATTTATAATAAATTGTGACTTTAAATTTTAATCGTCACAGTTTAAAAAAAATTAAATAAAAGCAGAATATCTTTGAACATGAAGTTGTGCCACCATTGGCCTTTAGAGCCTTCAGTCTGCCATGACTATAGTTTTTTTTTTTAGTTTTTTCTTTCTTTTAGTGTCTTTTTGTTTGGGTCACCTGCATCTTTGAGTTGCTGCATACTTTGCACCTTTTTGCTAATGTACTTTTTATCTGAAATGCACTGCTAAGTAAAACTGAGGAGTTGCAGAAACAAAAGGGGCTAATCTCTTTACATTCTGTTTTCATGACTTTTTAAATTGAAAAAAAAAAAAAAGCTGTGACAATTTTTCTTTCAACAGTTTTGAGTCCATTTTTATTCCTTAAAAAATCTATGTAAAGATGTGCCATGTTGTTGCAAAGCCTGGGAGTGTATGCAACGAGGCTACATGACTGTCAGCATGTTTATTTTGGTCATTTTTTTTATGCTTTCAAGCATCTTTGGAGTCAATCAGAAATAAAGTATTTGAAGCTAGACATGTTGTCTCTATGGATGCCACAAAATTAATATTTGTAAGCATTTATCATTGTGGTGTGAATGAGTGTCTCTGGGTATCCGACACAATATAAAGTTTTAATAGCTGTGGCTAATTTACGCAACGTAAATATTAGTAAAATCCTGCATCGTCGCTCTGGAAATCTGCTTTATTGTTTCGATGTGACGGAGAAACCTCTTCTGCACTCGCCTCAATTCAAATTTTAAAAACCCTGCCATTATTTCAGGCAGCTTAGCTTAAAAAGAAAAAGACCACAGCGATCAAAACTTTAAAGCTGTAACTCCATCCTGATGTATTCTCCTTTTTTTCCATCTCTGCTTCTATTGTAAAGCAGCATAATAGTGGCTTCATTCCAGCAATATGAAGTGCTGTAAACTTTGAGCTGAACAGTAGATGCTATGCCAACCACAGCCAGCAAACGGGACGTTTTTTGTTGAAGGATTATGGACATTTATAGTTCAGGGATTCTCTTTACAATATTTTGTAAAATAGGTGTATGTACTAAAGTGATGTGGCATACTTTGGTACACATTCTATCTTTTAAGATTACTAAAGGAGATGAGTGTCACTACAGTTGGCTGAGACATGTTGAAGGTGAAATACATTGAAAAAAAAAAAAAAGAACTTAGGTGCACTTAACTTTTTTATACTAAACTTAAAATTTAAAATGTAAGTTTAGAATAAAGGTTATTTTGGAAATTTGAAATGTGGTAAGTTTGTTCTTGTATGCATTGTGCAGTCTTTTAGTAGAATAGTAAAAAACTTTCTTATGTTAACGAGTAACATCTGAGGATTTTCTTCATTATTTGTGGTTTTGTGATGTTTTTTTTGCCAATGAAATTAAAAGTTAAGCGACACTGTAACCTTTAGCCACTAGGGGCGCTAGAACTGTAACTTCAAAGTTTAGCTCCTTTAAAGGCCGCTGGCTACTCTGCATCTTTGTCTATAGGGCCCAATCCCAAAGAGGCCCCTAAGCACTAACTCTTCATCTGTCCGTTCCCTCAGAGGGTCCGCCATATTAAGGACCATCCTGAACCCTGTAGTGGGTAGAGCCAGTGGACCATTGAGCCCTTAAATAGCTAATCTGCATCAGTTCAGGCTCACTGGAATTTGGCAGCAGGTGTAAGGGTGAACTAACTAAAGGAAACACATGCATTCAACAATAACAAGTTAGGAAAAAGACAAAAACAAGTCACTGATCCTTAAAGGGGAGGTCCTCTTTCAAATAGTTTTACTTGACTGTATATATTTATTTTTTCAAGCTTTAATCCTACATCAGAGAAGCAAAAATATGTCTGATGAGGTGAGTTTTACAGCAGTTTGGTTAACTAACAACAACCTTTAGCTTGTGTAAAAAGTGGAGGAGCAGACTGTCGTAAAGCAGCGCTCTGGCTCACATGACTCATTCAGTGACAGATCCGACCCTCTTAACCTACTTAGGAGAGTGTTTGAGAACGAGAGCCCACATCAAACAATCAATGCTCACCAAGAACTGTATATTAAATTCTATTTCTTTACCATATTTAAAAATAAGAAAATACTTCCCCCTAAAATGTACACAATGTTCCGTTACTAAACATGCTTCCTGTTTTAATAAAAAGGGGAAAAAAATCAATCTTTGTAAAGCAGAGCACATTTATATAAACCCAATATTTGGAAAATGATATTTTAAAAGCAGGTACATGCCTCATTCACCTGTAAAATGATATTTAGATGAATATACTTGCCTCCCAACTTGAAAGCCCTTGAGCATTTGGTAAATGTGTCCTGTGGCTTAAATCTGGCCATCAAGAGTTAAAAAATGTCAGAAAATAGAGGTCTATCTTATTTTAAAGTGGTTAAACTGAATAATAAATAGCAGCAAAGTTGTAATGGCAGAACAATGTGCTCTCTATTAATGAACCAATGAAATCAAGTGTTTATTTGGACAGCTTCAACCGGCCTTTTAAGAGACTTGATGCCAAGGTGATCTGATATAAAAGTCGGTTTGACACTCCAGCTCTAGAACATAAAGTCGCGAGTCTTTCTTAGCATCTTGCAGGTTTTATTTCAGGATTTCGTGAATCCCCTGAAGAGGAGTGTCTCCGCTGCATGAAGCTGCCACTACCATGTATCCCCCTGGAAACAGTGTGTTCATGATCATCCACTGAGTTAGTTTTCCTCCTCTGAGTGTTTCCTAGGCTCATCTTGTGACCTTGGCTCCATTTATTTCTCATGATTTTAATGTTGTTTATGGTGTATTTTATTTTGAAAATCTTTTACCTTCATAAATGCAAATGCTTTCTTCTTTTACACCTCTTTCCAGCACAGATACACACATCTGTGGGTTATTTCAACTGAAGGTATATTAACATAGTTAAACCAGGATGTTTTATCACCTGATGACACATGGCTGGGTAACACTGCTGCCTTGCAACAAGAAGGTTTCGGGTTGGATTCTTGGCCCGGGGTCTTTCTGCATGGAATCTTACAGTCCAAAAGGACGTCTGTTAGGTTAATTGGCTTCTCTAAATTCTCCTTAGGTGTGAGAGCGTTTGCGTGAATGGTTGTTTGTCCTGCTTGTCTCTGTGTTGCCCTGCGATGGACCGGCGACCTGTCCAGGATGTATCTCGCCCGCAGTCAGCAGGAGATAGGCATCAGCACCTCTCGCGACCCCAGCTGGGATAAAATGTGACTTGAACATGTATGGATGGACACAATTCTTGTCCCGCCGCACCAATGGAAAAGAAACAAAATTAGCAGCCTTAATCACTTATTTGCACATGATCTACATGTCCATTTATACATAGACAGGTTAACACACCTTTAAGCTTAAGTTGGGCTGAAGTTTGTACAAGATAAAAAACTTAAACCCAATAATGCATGTTGGAACAGAGACAAAAAAAAAAACTTCCAGTAACAGTGTTTACTGTTTACTGCATTTTCACTTGACCTCCAAATGCGAAAACAAGCTCAACGATGAAGCTTGTTTAACATCCAGACATCTGGGTCATTTTTGATAACCTATTTGTTCCTCGTTAAATCAAGTAACTAGAGTTAAAAAGCCAGAAATTGTACTCAGTTAAGAGCAGTGTTACAAAAATGGTTAAGAAAGGTAAACTAGGTTCCAGTTACAATTACTCATGTAAATGTAACTGGTATCTACTCATGGCGTCAGGGCAGGAAAAGCTAAAAGAAAATATGAGGAGGAACAGAGAAAATTTAAATTTATATGGAAGGAATTGTGTATTTTATATGACACAAATAAGAAACACATCTGCTTGCTATGCCAATCACATTATAGAGTTCAAATCTACAGCCCCATTTCTTACAGCTTGGTTCAAAGGCAAGAAAGGTTGGGATCTGAGGTCATATTTTGGTTAAAGCACTTTTTATGCCAAGAAATAAGATAGATTAACATGAAAATATATAAAAAATGTTGGCTTTTGCCGTAAAATATTTTTTATTAAAAATGTGGGATTCTCTTAACTGCTGCTTCCATTTTTTTGGTTTATGATGCTGAACCGGTCGGTCGACACACTTTAAAGTTTCTAATTAACACAGCCTTTATTCAAACATTTTCATCCAATATTTCTAGCACTAGTTCCACCTTTAAAATGTGGTGTTCCCCTCTCTGGCTGTTAAATGCAACACCGGCCCAAAGAAGAGTCTACCGGTGTTAGTGATCTGTTTACTGTGTTTCTGGCCTTTGACAACATAACAATATCCACAAAAACTGATGAGGGCAACAGTCTCTCGTTTTTGTACAACCTACATGACTCCATTCATCAGTTCACATTGTCAATAGAGATCACAGCTGCCATATTGTCTTTAGACCTATATACTCACTAGGTTATTAATTGGTGTGAATCGTCTCGTTGAGCATTTTTAATCCAGCCATTTTAAGCAAGGGAAACCTACATTACAACTAGGGCTGGGTGTTTTCGCCAAAGTCCTGAATCGATACGATTTGGATTCATACAGTTCTAAATCGATTAATTTCGATTCAATCTGTTTTTACAATTATGAAAGTGGTACAACTGTGTTTCAAAACACTGATGTATTTTATTTTTTCCTGTCATATTACGGTAAACACAAAGTGCAAACTTGTAAATCGGAAAGTTTAAACTTGAGATGTGAACAAAACTGTCTCAAAAGTGCAAACTTGTTTGTGAAAAGTAAAAAAAGGCCTCACTCGAGCAAACAGACGTGACACAGCGGGGACACAGCGGACATGCATGAGCTGCATTATCTCCACTGCACAAACCATATTTGCAGCGTTGTCTGTAACAACTACAGGGTGTTTGCTGGTCAGCCCCCATTTGTTAATGTCTTCAATCAACCTATTAGCTATATTTGCAGCTGTCTGGCCTGAAGTATTTTGAGTGCATCTTTGCTGCTCATTTGAATGTGAACGTCACTCACATCACTATAAAACTAACCAATCTCATTCCCTAGACATCGATCTTGCAAAAATGTAAAGGAATCGATTAAAAATCGATTGAATCGATTTTTTTGCCCAGCCCTAATTACAACTCAGTTATGATTTTAGGTTTCACATATCTGCATTTAGTATAAATGACTTGGGCTTAACAGAACTATAAAATGCTTTTCATTAATTTTTATTTTGAGGCACAAGTGGCCTTTATTTCCAAAGTATCCTGACAGGAAATGGGTTGTGGGGAGAAGGAAGACATGCAGGAAGCAAAAGTCTTTCCAGGCCTTTATACTGAACAACTGTCACACACTCTACCTCTATGCGCCGGTCTGGGAAACCATTTAAATCTTATCACATCTACTTAAGTTTTTCTGCTTGTTTCAGTCACTTCCTTTTCCTCTTCCAACATTTTTTTGACTTGTTGAATTGCATCTTAATAGCAGTATTTGGAGTAACAAGAACAAACAACTCCCTAATCTCAGTTTGCATTACTGGTGTGAATAACTGGGTTCATCCATGTTTTACTTCTCAACTGAGGCACCTCAGCCTGGGTTCAAATTGAACAAGCAGTTGTGACAAAACTTTAGTTAGATTTTTATTTACATTCTGCAAGCCTTGTAAAGAAACAATAGACAAATAACCCTTTCTTGAAGAAAACAACTAATTCTTGGTGTGATGCAGATCATTATGTGGGAGAAACTTCTTCTAGTTTATGGAGGCTTCAGAAGTTGGGCAGATAAGGGTGTACACAAGGTGGAAGACCTTTATAAAGATGGCAATCCTCTTACATTTGATCAGTTTTGTCAAACAAACAATATCCTCCTTAAAAACATTTTTTTAAGAATTTTTAAGTTAATCTCATCATGCCTAAGTATAAACAAATTTTATTTGAATCACCATTATCATACCTGGAGAGTATTATACTGCAGAATCTAGAGGGAAGAGGTCATATTTCTCTATTTTATGAAGCCCTTCTAGCGTATGAGAAGGAATCCAGCACTGAGGAGGAGGCAGACTGTAAAAATGCATGTTTCAAAGCAGAAAAGCACAATTAACACAAGGATGAAGCACCTCCGATATAAATGGTTGATGAGGACTAGGTTAACTCTGGTCAAATTAAATGAAAGATAGTTGTAAAACATGTTTAGATGGGAAAGCCACATTTTTCCATTGTGTATGGATTGTGTAAATACGTATATCTGCTGAGGCAGAACATGTCCATGTAAGTTATATATCCAGAGAATCATGATTTTTTTATTACTGAAAGAAAATGTATGTTCCCACCAGTAAAATGTGGTAAAAACAGATGTATCGTACTGGAACAACTTATCATCAAAGGAAACTTCTGGTCAATATTGACTGATCTCCTGTGACATAATAAAGGGAATAGATCCATTTTTTTTTTTTTTTAAATCAGTTGCTGTTTGTTTCATTTCTTCAATTTCTATTCAGTTATTTGTATTTTTCTAATATGGTGCCTATATTGTTTAATATAAACCTTGCATTAACAACAAAAATTAAAGAAATCACTTGAGTAATAATGATTTATCACACTTTGCAGAAATTAATCTCTATGCATTGCATTAATACTTATAAAGAAACAAAGCCAAATTGAGAAATAAAGTATGCTACTTCCTTTTATTTGAGATCCTCTGCAGAAAACTTAGCAACAGTTAAATTAAACAGTAGATCTGTATTATAGTCTCACATACATTGTAGAGGATTTAGGCTCATCCATTTTTATTAGATTGCTTTACATGATCAGCCAGGTGGCGTCATCTTTGACATTCTTTGTTACAGAAGGGGTAAATAAAAGGCAAGTTGTATAGGTATAACTATACAACAATCCCATGTCATAATCCCCCACCACCATGCTTGAAAGGTGGTATGGTTTATTATATTTTGGGGTGCTTTGTTGGGTCTCCATCTCTAGTTTGGGGACATCCCTCCATAGGTTCATGGACAGAGCAGCAAACTGACAGCTAATGATGTGATCAACTTCATGAAGTGAGGCTTATCCGGCTGCTACTTGTCTTAAATTCAACTGATGCGTCAAAGTAATACCTGTTCACAGCCTTTCTCTTTTGGTTTCATCTCATGTGGACGCTGTTGGGTCTTTTGAGGTTAGATTTAATTATTTCTATAAACATTATCAGAGCATTTTTATAACAGGAAAACTATGTTATATCCTTTCTGCAGCATAACAACCTCATAGTTGCTTGTTTAGTGGTCATATTGATATAAACGAAGGTCTGTTTTAAAGTGGTCAGAGAGGACAGGGTTGTAATTAAATACTGTTATTTCTTTACATTCAATGCCATGCTCCAAAGTATGAAGATGAGAATGTTTAGGACTATTCACATTTTTGAACAAAGCCAATAGTATCTAATTCTACTGACAATTGCTCAGTAGAAAAGTGCAGCAAAAAATCTTTTTTTGCAGAACATCACTTTATTACTGATGTTCTGCAAAAAAAAAAAAAAAACCTGATTAGTGCCCAACAGCTGCGATTTTTTCTGAAGGCAAGTACCGCAAATGTCACCCTACATCAATGCTTTTCGCAGCATGAAATTGGCTGCATGTTGTCACAGATTTACACTAAATGAACAGTGCCTTAAAACAGAAATTAAATTTTAACAAGATGAAACCATAGGTTGTCCTTATATAGGAGAAATTATGCTATAAAAAATTTTTTGGAAAAGAGGATCTTATTAGGGGACTTGAACATTTTCAATATTTTTTATATTAAGAATCTGTGAACAATAAACAGCATTCAGCTCTTATTCCCATCTGAGATATGAACTCGGCTCAATTCCACTTAAGTGGATATGCAAATTCAGCTTTAGCTTTTTAGCACTGCACTACAAAAAATACAAGAGCATGTCCAGATACTCATAGGACTAATACCAGAAACTTAAAGCTATTGAATGTTTATAGAAAAATCTTTATTTGAACCAACCTGCAATCTTTGTGCTTACCTCCAACAGGCACACGGATTCAAGAACTGATTAATGTGGTACAGGAATGTTTCTGTTTTTTCTAAATTCTGGGAACCATCCGTCACCTAGACAGTTGTGTACAGGTCCAACACATTCATTTGTCATGTACTTGGTAATAAATCTTGTGTAACTTAAATTTTACAAGAAGTCCCAAATATCCTTTCACAGGAGAGTTTGAGCAACATGCCTTGCCTTATAAACCTTCACGTTCTAAAGAAACCAATGAGGAAAGATGCATTCTTTGTTAAACTGCAGCTTTTTTATATATATATATATATATATATATATATATATATATATATGTATTTGAATTAAAATTCATTTTAAACACATTTGAATTGTCTTTTTTTCTCACGCTTCACATAATTCTATTTTTCCTGAAACATTTTCTTTGAAGTTAGGGAGCACCTTCCTAAACTTCTAATTTTACTCCTAAATAATTTTGATGGATAAAGATTTTTTTGAAATATAAAAAAAAAAAAAACAATGATAGCATGTTGAAAACAATCTTTACTGCCTTCCATACAGTAAAAAATAAAGAGTGTCAGTAACAGTATATCGAGATCAGGTGCAACAAAAGCTTTGCAGTCATAATTTCTTTTAAAATAATAAAAAATAAGAAGATCAAGAGAGAAAACAAAATTAAACAGCAGCACGCCTTAAAGATTGAGAGAAGTATGGTAAATCTCTGGGAGCAGGAGAGAAACTAAAACATGGCTTCTAATAATAACAACGGCTCCTTCTTAGATTGTGGCGGCTGCTGCGTGTTTCCGACTCTGAGACATATTTAAAATCCCACCACCTGCTTGAAAGCAAGCTTTAGTTTTCTGCCTGTTATCTTTCAGCTGCTTCACATCCATCAACATTCAAGGCTGCTACACCCCTGCTCCTGTCTTTGGTTTCACTCAGTGACAGTTTCTCAACACCCCTGCTTCCCCTGAAAAGTGAACAGCCAGTAGCAGCCTCCAATAAAATAATCCCGCAGCCATAGCTTTCTTTTTACCATTAGCACCTCTTTTCTTCTAGGTTCATATAAAGTATTCCTTCTTTTCACTTGCAGCCTGGTTTCCAAAATCCTCGTCGGGATCCTCTCCTGGGGCCAGCTCCCCCGTCGTCCTGTAGTCGCCTTTGTTGTGGCACAGATACCGGTACAGCAGGAACGCGAAAACAGCGAACGTCAGCAGGATGATGACTATCACCACTGAAATAAAAGAGTGAATTTAGAACCCAACCATATCCTCAAAGTGATAAAAGAAAGTAACTGGAAAGAGTAAACTGATACCAGCAATTAGTGCACTGTCTGAACTTGCAGGGGCGACTGTTGTTACCACTGTGGGAAGAAAATCAAAACTGATTTTTAAAACAAAAATTAGCCACAAAAAAGATAAATAATTTGACTGTTGGTAGGAGATGCAAAGAAATTATTGGAAAAGTTTAGAGGAGGGGAACAATTAGGATGTATGAGACAATGGGGCGATTCACAACGAGGGAATCCTGACAGATGTCAGAGCTTTAAGCACCGGCACACATGGACAAAACCCAAAAATGGGCTACAAATGCTATAAACCTTCTGTAAAGAAAATCCTGAACAACGCCAGAATTGTCTTATCTGGGCTAAGCAAAAAATAAAATAAATAAATAAAATACTGCAGTGCTGCTCAATGGTCTAAAGTCCTTTTTTCCATTCCGTAAAAGTTCAGAAAAAAATCCACTGGACTTGGTTTCCAAGATTTAAAGACATTTCGCCACCTCTCCAGGAAGCTTTCTTTTTCCATTGAAATTAAGGTTAGCATTTCCTTTCTAATCAAGCACCCAGAGTCTAAAGGGAGGGTGGAGTCACGCAAAATCTAAGTTGGTCAAATGTCAATCAGTGAAGGTTTGGTAGCCATGTGATGTGCTAGTGTTACTCCATTTTTTTTTTTTTTTTACTGTTCATCTGCAAGGAAATGTTGAAGCCAATGCTTCTCTCTAAATTTCATTTTCATTTTATGGCACCAGTACTTGCTTTCACCAGCAGTAACACCCGGTCTATTGGCCTTAGTATGAATTACCAGACCAATGAATGTCCAGTAGACAGGTCTAGTTCGAACTCCCTAGTAAACCTACAGAACATCATCAAGGAAGGTGACAAACACAAGACCCAACAATACAGAAGAGCTGAAGGCTGTTATTCACACAACCAGTCACAGCATGATCTCCTCCATCTCACTCTGAACTAAAAACCGTCCACCAACCACTAAGAGCATAAACTGCAGACTACATCAACATGCTATCAATAAAGATCACATCTCTGTGAGGAAATAATTTCATTGATTGTAAATATTTTAATTTAAATAAACCAACAGATGCTATTAGTGGCTGAAAACCATAATCATTTAGATGTAAACTTGAACTATATCACTTTGTTGTACTGCTAAAAAGTAAGGTAGCTCATTCTTCTTCTACTGTATTATCAAGAAAAGAAAAAGAACCAACATTAGACTATTAAAAAAAAAAAAAAAAAAAAAAATTCTGGAGTGAAGGTGTTACCCTGAAAGACGGTGGTGTCTGCCGGCGGAAATGACGTCGACTCAACAGCCGAATCTGACCAAAGATAAAATATGTTAATAAAACAGAACAAACTACAAGGCCGTGAAATCAGAACTAGTTTGCTTAGATTCTGCTCAAAAGAAAAAGAACCAACATTAGACTATTAAAAAAAAAAAAAAAAAGAATTCAGGAGTGAAGGTGTTACCCTGAAAGACGGTGGTGTCTGCCGGCGGAAATGACGTCGACTCAACAGCCGAATCTGACCAAAGATAAAATATATTAATAAAACAGAACAAACTACAAGGCCGTGAAATCAGAACTAGTTTGCTTAGATTCTGCTCAAAAGAAGAAGCAGTACTTTAGTGACACATCTGATTAAAAGACACTCACTTCTCATCATGGTTTTGTCGGTAAGCATGATTGTCGAGTTCAGATCTGTACCTGGGAGATAAAAATGCTCATTTAAAACATCACAAAATCAATAAACAAAAACACATTTAGTTGAGGCTAAAGGAATCAGATCATTTTTGGAGCATTTTTAACCCATCATTCATCTTGAGAAACTATGGTGTAAAGGCTTTAAGAGGAGAAAAGAAAAAAAGAAAAATCAGCTTAAAATGTCTTCATTTTTGTTATACTGATGTATTTGAACCAGAGTTGAACGATATAAAACCTAAAACCTTTCATAGATATCTGCTCATTACACAGATTTACAGACCGTTATGGTGATCGGCTGAATTCAGTTTATATACCTAATGCTTTCAGTAGGTGTCAGACTGGCTCCAATCTTATTCATTGTTATTTAATATTCACAAGTACTTTAAATGAAAGGAGCTGGAAATGAAGGAAATATCTAAAACTATACTTATCAATCAACATTTACATTTTTGCTGCTAAATTACATGATGGAAATTTAATAGTTATGTTTCCAAAGAGTTCTACATTAAATATGCATTGTATAAAAATCCATATAAGTTTTACATCACGAAACTTGTTCAATTTAAGTTGTTCTCAAATGTGATTCAGGGAAATTAGTCAGAGAACAAATTTCATTGTCTTCTCTGCTCTATTCTACTTGTTCTTATCCGTTTTAAGGCTAATTAGTTAGTCTGTTTGACACTTCATGTCATTTTAAAGTTAAGCATTTATCTGTTTATCTTTTGGATCTTTTCAGTCTTTGTTTTATATACTGGAGTCTTTAGTATAAGAGTTTATATGAATTACACTTTTTAAACCTCTAATAGCATTAACTTTTACCCATGTGATCGTTTCATCATCTAATGTACCATGAATGTCCTTCTTAAAAGGTTTTTAAGCAGCACCACTTTTAAATTTAGCCTTAAATAGAGAACACTTTTTGATCTACATAAAAACAGCTATAGTTATAGACAAGTGTCATTAAAATTAGAATGGGCTCTCTTACAATCTGTATTAAAGGCATTTGTAAACATAAACCATGTTAATCCAAGGACTCCGAGCAGTCCAGCTTTGCTTATGTCTTGAGTTCATACATCCTCAAAATACTTCTTTAAAAATAAAAATAAAAAACAAAAGAAAAATGGCAGGTATAATCAAGGAAAACTTTCCAATATGTACTTCAATTAATCAAAATGTAGACTTACTATTCATTGTGAATGGTGGGTCTGTTTGGCTACCTGAAAGAAAGGAACAGATGATGAAAACAGTCGTTTCACCGATAGCTCCCTTTGATGCTTTGGGTAAAGCAGGTTTTTATTTTGAAAAATAAAACAAAGTTTGTCAGATTTATAATCTGACTGTATATTTTGATATACCAATTAGCCGAACACTTGATAAAAGTGTTCTGTTTGTAAAGATTTCATTTTTGGAAAATAAAGTTTTGTTTTTCCCCACCAACCTATGAGTGCTAATAGGATATAAACTAACTGACATTGTGATATCACTGGCTGCAAACATTTAGTTTGTTCTACTTTCATTCAAAACAAGCATGTTTCACAGCGTGAATTTTGTTGCCCTTTAAATTAATAAAGTAAAATGTAAAATTTGGTAGGGGAAAAAAATAAAATCATAGATCAAATTTTCAGGTCATAAAAGGCGTCAGATTTTCACCAATGTGCAGATGCAGCCTCACTTTTTTTATTCTTATAAAATAGAGACTTTTAGAGTTATTTGTTTTCTTCACCACCATCAGACACGACCAAAAGTTAATAGTTTTGTATTTGTTTTGTTGTATATGTTTTTAGTTTTTTTTTTAAATCCTTTTATTCTTAGTACACATCCATGCTGTTAAGTATTAGCTTTTGACATGCAGTCCCTGTTTGAAGACCCTTAATTATACATCATTTGCTTTTAGGCTAAATTTTTGCATTACACAAGACTGTTACTTTAATAACTTAACAGCAATGCACATTTTATAATTATATTCATTAAAACAAACAAAAAAAAACACATGTATATAAGATCTTAAGCATTATGATACATTACTAAAAAGTTCTTCTGACTTTTTCCTTTTCACTGAAGCTTTCCTCCCTCCAACCTTTTCTCCCATCTTTGCCTTTCCGCTCTGAGGCATTCCTCTTTTAACAGAGTTTCGATGTGCATTTCCTTTGTTTATTTTATGAGATTTCTTGCTTCTTCTCCATCTAGATGCTGCCAAGATACAAGTTCCTAAAACTAAACAGCATAAAGTCCAAGCTGTGTGTGGTGACTATGAAGTTGGACTGATTGCAACGAATGATAGAGGCTTAGTAGTGAATGATAGGTTTAGTAGTGAACGATAGCAGTGAATGATAGGTTTGGTTACATGTTGTCATGCCATTTTCATTTGGCTAAAGCCATTGGAGATGCATTGTCTGCAAGCGGTGAGGTAGTCTACACTGGTAGTTTGTGTACTCTGTGCATCCATCATAATTTAAGCCAAATCAACGTGACATAGCAGTGAAATAAGAGTAACTGAAGGCACACCCCATCCCCAAGGGGGAAACAATAAACTGAACTTCTTGTTTATCCATGGTAATAAGATTACAGTTGATGTTATTTGTTTTGATCAAGCAGATATATTTTCTAGCCTCCATTAAAAAGCAAAGGTGGTTTTTATTTCACCACAGTTAGAGAGTCTGGCGGTGGTGACAGACACATAATATATGGGTTGTTTGCATTAGCCATCTGTTTTTTTTTCTCAATTGCTAGGCACCTCTGATCTCTTTTTATGACATATTCATTTATGCCATTGTACTATATTTACACAAACGATAAGGTGTTCACTGGTTAAGGTTGTGAAAAGGTTGGGAAAAGAAGAAAGACTGAGTGATCTTGATGCATTAAGTAGAGTTGAAGGTTTGAAAATTAGGACCCAAGGAATGTAGTTGACCTTGTGTTTGCCTGTATTTAAAGCTTTTTATAAAGATCTCACATTAAAAAAATACTAAATATTGTTCTAAACTTTAGTTTGTGGATTTTTATAATACTTCAATATACCATTTCATGTAGTAAATATATTATGTTATGCAATTACTTAGATCTCTTCAAGTACGGTAATTAGATAAGATCTCTCCTACCAGGAAAACCAATTTTATAAACAGTCGGTCAGCATATAACCATTAAAGCCATATTAGCTTTTAGCCACTAGGGGTGCTAGACCTGTAACTTCCAGCTTTAGTGCCCATATAAATATATGGAGATAAATTTGTCTTATTACTATTCACTCAAAGGAAAAAGATCCAAAAACGGACTCTTTCCCCGTGCAATTTTATTTTGTATTTTAACCCAGAGCAGATGTGTTTTACTGTGTATCCGCATCCCTCTTCCTGTCAGACTCATGACATTGCTGCTGAATTTCTGCTTAGTCTGACTAAAATAGGCCTTGGGTCCATCTCAGTCAGAGCTATGCAAGTCCCCTTGCGTAAAACCATGTTGGGTGTGATCATCCCCATTTACTTTCAATGAGCGCTGAAGGCCACAACCTCGCTCGACACAATTTACGTTTGGATCAGAAGCAAAATCGGATTCAGTGTGTTCTGGATTTTACACAGGTGAAAATTTCAAAAGAAAAAAAGAACAGCTCGCCAAGGGCTCCGGATGAGTGATTAAAGGTATAGAGGATGATCTTTTATTTCCAGGTGGATCACCTAAATAAGTGGTCCTCCTAACTGTCAATTCTTCTGAAGATATTTTTTACGTAAGGCCGTCCTACGTGTTAGCTATCTTTTTCTGCTCATGCGCACTTCCAGGCCTTTATGTGTAGTGAGCTACGGTTTCAGACAGTCATTGAAGCTCACCTTTCACACTGCTGGTCTTTGAAAATGGCTGAGGGTCGTAAGAAAGAAAGTGTCTACAGAGTGTATGAGAAGAAAACTAAATGCCAATTTAAACTTCTGACGCATAGCCTCTACAACCGTCAAATCTGTCTCTGTGCGTGACCACGCCCCCAAGCAGAGGCTCTGCAACCACGTCGCATACCTCAAAAAAATCCTCACCACACGCCAGACGGTAGCAAACCAGCGCAGACCTCAAGCTGAAGTGCGCAGACAAAAAGCAGCTGTGATTGGTGCATGGTATGCTTTTTCGGCTGTCTGTGTGGTTGTCGTTCTCGATTCAGTGCCGGGGCGCACCATTTTTAAAAATCGAGAAGTAATAACAACAATGGATAACCACGACAAAAAGTTGATCGAGGAGGTTCGGAAGTACAACCACTTGTGCGACGCCTTGGACATGTTTTGGAAAGTAAACACTCCCGCAGGTGCCGCCAAAGCAGCTCTCGTGAACATCCGCTGAAGTTCTCGCAAGTTCTCGAATAGGCTCCCCCTAGCGCTTTGGCGGGAAACTGCTGTGCGTCCCTAGAAATTCGAGACCGACGTTGCAGAGACATACCAGCAAAACTGGTTTGCGACCAGACGCAAGCGACATTTGATGTTTGTGGTTGCAGAAGTATAACCCGCCCTTAAGGCAGATCAGAATGTTTTGCATGGAGAGCTCTCCTCACAAAGCATTATGGGATTTGCTGTCACAGCGGCCCACTGTTGCCATAGGCTATCGCTACCTCACAGCAGCGACTAATAGAGGAGGAGTTACATGACCAACATAGTAAAGATCAGTGATCATCTATCCAAACGGTAAGCTAACGAGTTCGCTATAAAGTCAACTATATAGTTAGTCCCTGCTCTATATAGTGATTGAGGGAGAGAGCGAATCTTTTAAAATATTTGCGAAAATCCTCCACTAACCTTTAAATATATCTCCATCAAACCTTTGATCAAAGGTTTATGCAAAGTTGCTTTAAATTGGTAAAAAAAAAAAAAAAAACTATAAAAACTTTACATATTTATTCATGTAATAGCATGCTTTGTTTTATGAGTGAAAATGTTATTTCCAGCAGAAATGTGAGGTGTTTTTGCCAAACTTTTAAGAGCTCCTGGAATTCATTCCTTATTAGGAGTATTAGAGATATTTGTAAACATAAACCATGTAAATCCAATGAGTACACCTTTGGGCATGTCTTCTGTAGCTAAGATCAACATTTATACTTCCTAAGATTACTTTACAATTAAAATGGCAAATATCTTAAAAAAATATTCCAATATGTGCTTAAATTAATCAAAATGTAGACTTACTATTCATTGTGAATGGTGGGTCTGTTTGGCTACCTGAAAGAAAGGAACACATTATGATTATAATAACAGCTTTACTAACAGCTTTTTGGCATTTTTTTCCTAACAGCTTCGACTGTTCCAACGACATAAACATTTCCTGCTTCACTACCAGCACACTTCACTATCCAGATGAACTTCTCTGACCTTTCAAAGAGAACCAAACCTCCACATTTAATTACTTTCACTCCTCTCAGTTCACTTGTTTAAACACAGAGCGGATTATCCTCCTTATTAAAGCCCGGTTCTCAGATAGAGCCGTCCCGCTCCCCCATCCAGCCGTCCATCAACCATTGTTTCACCGCAGCCGTTGTTTGGGCTTACCTGAGGGCGCAGCAGCTGTTCAACAATCGACACAGAACCTCAACAATGGCCTCTACAGGCTAGCTTTCTGACAGAGGATAAACGTAACACTCGTTCGTATTTCCCCAAGTTTGAGGTTTTAAATCTCGCTGACTCGGCTGGGAAAAACTAAACTGCGTGAGTGAAATACGGTAAGAGCAAAAAGTTTGAGAAGAGACTCGTGAGTCAGGAGGGAGGGGCACGCTCCTCTGTGCGGCCGCCCCTCCCTTCCTCGTCATTTTGACTCAAAGATCTTCTATAAAACAGATGCATTACTCTGGCCCTACAAGTGAGCATGAAGTAGCACTACTCCACCATTATCATTTCTAAGGATCTATTTCCTGATGGCTGTTTACAGACAGACAGACAGACAGACAGACAGACAGACAGACAGACAGACAGACAGA
>NW_015150681.1:1070931-1095148 GCF_000732505.1 Cyprinodon variegatus | reverse complement strand
TATTACTCAGGTAAAAGTAGAAAGTACCATAAAGTAAATCTGCTTTTGATGGTAAAATTTTTGTCCAATACTTACTAAAGTAAATGTAACCCAGTAAATCTCCCCAGATACTACCCACCTTTTTTTTTTTTCATAATTGATCATTTCAAAGAAAAAAAGACTCATCTACAGTCTGAAAAGTCATTTTTACAATAAAGCATTTTGAAAGTTTTCTACAGATAATAGAACTTAACTTGTTAAGAAAAACAATAACAACCCTCTTAAAAAAGGAGAGAAAATCTAAACTTTTATTGGTTTTGTCTAAAGAGGATGTTACATATTAAGCTACAAAGGAACAGTTTTTATATATCTCTAAACATTTTCACATTTTTGGACATCTTCCGGTGAGACTTCAGTGTGCTTTACTTGGATCTCAGGAGATGGAAAAACAAAGAATAGTCCAACATGTATTGAGAGTCTGTGACAAGAATCGTTAAGTATTGCTCACAGATGCCCTTCATCCACTCTGAGTTTAAGCTGTTTATATACAGCTTTACATTTCTTTAAATGTACACCTGTAATACATAAAAAAATTGATTCATTATTATCTTCAGCCTTGTGTTGGTCTTTTAGGACAAAGCCACAAAAATCCATTTAAGCTTGTGCTTGCAGTGTGATAAAATGTGATGACATTTAAGGCGTACAGATTTACAGGATTCTTTAAATGAACCATACAAATTAAAAAAGTATATATCAGCTCTTTGCCAAATATAACACATCATGATGTAATTCAAACATTTAATTATTTCTAATAGAGTTACATGTTAAAAATAATAGATAAACATGATTAAAAGTTGTATTTATTGATTGTTTACTCTTATTGAAGGGAAATAAAAGATTAATCTATTCTTGGTTTTGGGATTTTGGTTTAAAAACAAAAAAACAAGGGGTTAAGTTTAGTTTACTCCAAAAACAGCAGCTGGGCATAATATGTCACCAGTAATAAAAACCTCTAAAACTGTTTATTTATATTGACTCAAAGCTAATTATTAAAGAAGACTCTCCTTCTTAATAGATTATTCGATTTATAAGCTCTTTCTGGGGCATCATTCATACGTTCTTTTATTAAAATATAAATGAGAAACCATCAGCAGGGGAACAGGAGCCGTTAAGCAACAGTTGGACCCGTCCGCTCGGCTGTTCTCTTCTTTTTTAGTTTTGCTTCTTGACCAGCTGTCCACTTCAGTCTTCTTTTCAGCCATGATGAGAAAGATGGCGTCAAATAAAGAGAAAACATTTAGCAGGTCACATATTATGAATTTTATGAAAAAGAAAAAGACAAACACACACCTTTTAGCTCACAGCTTTCAAACAGTTGTGGTTTTTGAGTCACTAGCTGCCCCCTTTTCTCCACAATCCTCCTAGACAGGATAGAAAAAAAATCAGTAAGAGTTATAAGAAAAGGTGTGTTTAAAAACAAACCAGAAATAGAAACAGGATTCCTCAGCTGTGAGCTAACTAGGAGACAAACCTTGTGAGGACTGCTCAGGTCGCTGGGGTCAGAGTTCAACCCACCAACGTCGCCGTTCTCCAGTCCGTTTGCCTTCTGAGAGTCGAGGGTGGCTGGGTTGTCCTCTTCTTCTTCAACGTGCAGCGTCCCGCTTTGGGCCGCAGACAGCTGCAGATCCAAGCTCACTGACTCACAGGAGTTGTTCAGTTCAGAGCTGCTCTCACTAGGTGGAACTTTTTCCTCATCTTTTTTATCCTCTATCTCCTTGGAGCTTTTCTCCTCTTCAACCTGACTGCTGCCCTTTTCTGACTTCTCCTCTGTGCCAGATGTCCCTGCTACAGCATCTTCCTGTGCCTCAAAGCTTTGGTTCACAGAGTGACTGGAGGCTGCGTCCAGTTCTCTGGATTCATTCAGGGGTCTGTCCAGAGTGGACGACCGTGAGGAGAGGCCAAGTGAGCTGCTGCTCCCTCTGGACAGAGTGCTGTGGCGGGGTTTTTCTGGGGACCTGAAGCTGTGCCGCAGGCTCAGTCTGGAACTGTAGCTCCTGTTAAACTCAAAACCAGATTTCCAGGCCCTAGGGGACACCAGACTCCGTCTCTTCAGAGAACCGTACCTGGACAGAGAAGACAATTCTGAAGTGCTATGCAAAAGCATTCAGGCTGAAATGATTTAAGGAGACCATAACTGGACAGAGAAAATAAAACAAACAATGGTTTTGAACATTTCTTAAACATAAAAATCTGAACAATGGGGATTTCATTTGTGTTTATCCTGCCTGAGTCAAAGCTTTGTTAAAGGGGAACGCCGATTTTTTTTACATTGGCCCCTTGATTTTACGTTATTACATCATGTTCTAATCACCCATATTAGTTTTGTGTCATTTGGAGCTGTTCTGAAGATTTTCGGTTTTGTAATCCAAGTAACGTCTTCCTATGGGCAACAAGTTGAAGGCACAAACTAAACTGTTCATAATTTATTCTTTATGATACGCCAGCATTCATAACATGTAGGCGAATCACTGACCCCAGACATCCACGGTTATATTTTTCATATTTATATTTTTTCAAAATAAAGCAGAGTGTGTATGACGTCATCCGCATGCCGGACTGGAGTTGTGTGACAGGCAGTCCGGGCCAAAGGCGGCTACGCTCTACCCCTTATATTCATTCGGCTGGCTAATCTGAATCGTTCAATTCCATTTCGAGAGCGATATCATCTGTGGTAGTAGCACTAGACATCTTCCAGGCATGTGAGTAAAACTAGCAGCATAAATAATAAATTATGAACAGTTTAGTTTGTGCCTTCAAGTCGTTGCCAATAGGAAGATGTTACTTGGATTACAAAACCGAATATCTTCAGAAAAGCTCCAAATGACACAAAACATGATGTAATAACGTAAAATCAAGGGGCCAGTGTAAAAAATAACCAAACAAACTGTGTTCCCCTTTAAAACCGAGGCGTCCTCCCCAGTTTAGCACCCTTACATACCAAAATATCTTCTCATTCCTCTTTGCAAAAACAACTCAAACTCTGTGCCTCCGAACATCCTTCTTCAGGTCTTTCCACGGATCCTGACTTTTCTATTTAGGCCTGGATCATAGGCGGGCCATTCTAACACATGTATGCTTAAATTTGAACCACTCCATAGAACCAAATAATGTCAATAAATCTAGGTGAAATATGAAACAGTGACCAAAATAGTAAATTAAGGACTTGTTTATATATATATATATGTTTACATGTGTATGTGTGCATAGGAGCACACATTGGATGTACATATTGTTTTTATGAGTATGCACGTGAATTACAATTATTATAATTATATACATAATTATATTTATATCTATATATTTCATTGTACCACACTTGCACTCTGTTTACTTTGTTTTTATTGTTGATCAACACTGATTAGTTAAAGGTATAGTATGTGACTAAGCTAAGTGTGGATCACGTCTCATGTGCCTGTTCATTTTGCTTTATTTATTACCTATGTTTTAGTATTTTAAATTATCTTGTTTTAAATGAATTATTTTTGGACCCCAGGGAGAAAAGCTTCTGCATGGCTGTAGCAAATGGGGATCCGCTTAATGAACTAAACTAAACCTCTGGCTGTATGTTTAGAGTTATTGTCCTGTTACAGGGTGATTCTCCATCACAGCAGCCTCTAACAGCTTTTCTTCCACATGCATCTTAGTCCCATCTGACTGATGCTACCACCAGGTTTCCACATTAGTAAGGCGATTTCTTATCTCTTTCTTCCAACTGTGGCTTTTCTTTAACTCTACTTAAAGGCCAGACTTGTGGAGTGTTATAATTGTCCAGTCTGTAAGGTAAGCTGGACAGATGCTTTGCACCTTTTCCTATGCTTGATGCTTTTGGATACTGTTTTATAACTAAACTCCTCTGTAAGCTCTACAGTATTTTCCCCCTCACCTGTCTACTGAGTTTGTTTGTCCTCATGTTGCTGTTTTCTTTCTTCACCGACCGGCTGAACTTATACTGATACTGAGCAACACACAGACATGTTTTATTTACCAAGTACGTGTCTCCAGAAGGCAGTTGGTTGCGATGCATTTTATTACTATCCGATTAAAGGGGGCTGAATAAAAATGGATGCCACATAATTCAGATTCTTATCAGAGGGGAGTTTTAAAACCATGCCATGTGGTTTTTCAACTTTAAAGCTATAGATTGCTTTCTGTTGGTGTATCACTTTAAAAATCTAATACAATACAGCAAAGTCTGTCATTATACGACAACGTATAAAAGTTTCATGAGGCGTAGAATAGGATAAAAATTCTTCTTAAATCACTTCTCGAGGAAAGAACAAAAAAAAAAGTGTTATCTGGCCTAATATAGTTTAATAAACCACCAGCTGTGATAAATAAATGAGACCAGCTTCTGTTTTTTTTGTTTTTTTTTAATCCAAAATGATTTAAAACCTAAAGGTGGGAGACGTACCTCTGCATCCCCCTCAAAGCAAACACCTTGTCTGGATGCTGAGCCTGCAGCTCTTTTATCACATTCTGCAGATCAAGATTGAGCTAAAAAAAAAAGGATATAAAGCTTTAAAAAAAAAAAGAAGAAAAAAAAACTCTTGCTGCATTATAATTGTGCTCCACTTCAAAGTGACACGTACCGTGTTCATTTCTTTATAGAAGATGCCACGTAAATTAGATACAGCTGAGAAGACAGCCACATAACAACCGATTCGGCTAGAGGGAGAGAAGCAGGCACATACAGTTAAAACAGCAAAAAGCAAAAGATGAAAAAAGAAATCTTGTGCTGCAAGGAAAACTGTCAGACCTTTCATAGAGAACAGGCAGCTCCTCTTTCAGCTCATTGTTGATCCCATCATAGATGGTTTTGGCAACTTTCATCTCCTCCTTTGCCTGCGTAGTGAAAATATGGAACATATTCAAACAAACAAAGGCAAAATAAAAGCGCCTTAGAAGGAATTTAAATGTTCTTTTGAAGACCTTGTTGATCTTGATATCGTCCCTCTTCTTGGCTGTCTGCAGAGCCTCCAGGTGGTGAAGGGACGAGTCATAATCCACCAGTTTCCTTCCTCTCTTGGCGATTTTCTCCTACAGATGAGAGTTGATTTATATAGAACTGTTTGTACTGATATGTGAATTTGAAATATATCTCTATGTGTTTTCTCTCAGGCTTGTTTTATACCACATATTCAGGTAATGTTTGCCTGCATACTTGCTTCCTGGTTGACTTACCCGAACATCTGGGAACTGGGAGACATAGGACTCCATAGTGCGTACAGCCTGATCTACCATCTTCACCTCAAGGTCGTTCCACAGGAGGTCCTCTCCCTTCATTAAACAACCCAGCATTAAATATTCATAAAGAGATATAAAGGGAGAATTCAGGCAATGAGTGGATTTCCTTTCCTCTTTAGCCTATTTGTCTATATGGGTGTTCATTGATGCATGACCAACCTCTACAATGGCTCCCAAATCCTCCTCCCCAGCCCAGCCGTTTTCATAAACATCAAACAGCGACTGAGAGAGGCGTCTTGAAGCTTCACGCATGTCTGTAAAAAGAAGAACTAATTTGGATCTGCAGATGGAACAAAGCTAAATCCCTGCAGCATCTACAAACAAAAACACGTCATACCCCTGATTGCATTAATGTAGTTCCTTAGGTCCTTATATATTCGGTTCCCATCCGTCTGTAAATAGAAAAGGAGTTTGCAATCAGTTTCAGCTTTACATTATTGACCATCAGTGCATTGCCTTGCAGAAATATTCCCATCCTTGAAGTTTTGTTGACATTTTTATTCCTAAACACTTTATTGCTTATTTGGATTTCATGTTCAGGCTGATAACTGCAAACTGCACTGTTTTATCATGTTTTTTTTTGTTGTTTTATGATTTGAGGCTGGAAAAAGTAAAGCTCGGAACTTCAGCAAATCGTTTTTCACACCGTTGTAATTGTCTTTTTGGGGAGTTTCTTTGTCTCCACTAGATTTACACTTTTATATTTTTTTCCTCAGGGTTTTTCTTTATGTTATTATTTTTCTAACTGATTAAAAAGAAATTTCTTTGTGAAACAAAATGTTTCCATAGATTATAGCTCTTGCTATGCGTTATGCAGCAATTTTCAAAGGTAGTTACTGACTCTAAACTTTATTAAGGAGTACTAGTGTTTTTAGAAATCAAACTTTAAAGGTTTTGATTTGTGTTTCCTTGTTCTTCTTGAAAGACAAAAGTTACTGTATGTTGGTTTTTATTTTAAATATAATAAAATTTTATATAATAATAGAATTCATAATAAAATGTTCACGTTTTTAGATGTAAAAGGAAATAATGTGGATAGGGGTACATTCTTGAACATATAAATCTTCCTGTAAAAGATGTAAAATGCTTTGGCTATAATAATCTTAGGTCATAGAATAAGTTTATGCATATATTAAAGGGACTTTTTCTTACCTGCTGGTCAAGGAATATCTGGAGGGAGCGTTCAAACTGATCATCTCTAGTCTCCAGTGACTTCCCCAGCCTTTGCATTACCTGGATTAAAGAAATTTTTAATCTGAATCTTTTGGCTTTCTTTTTTATTTATATTAGTATCTGAAGACCAATTTGTGGAGTTTTGTACCTTTTCTTTGCCTCTGCTCAACTGTTTTTGCACTTTCTTTGCAAAATCACCTGAGCCGCCTTTTGGACTTGTGCTGTCTGCCATGTTTGAGCTTTTCTGTGTTTATTTCTGAGCAGAAACAGAAAATAAAAAACATCATGACATAAACATTATGGATATGCTGTGATACATATTTGTTTTCACTGCTGTTTAAAATAGGAAAGATTCCAAGACTGGTCAGTCAGGCAAACTGATGTCATGTAGAAGGAGGGACAAACAGAGTTACAGCGCTATGGGCCTTCCTCCCTCGCTGTGATTGGTGTAGTCTGCTTTAGACAGGAGAGTATTGAGCCAGGCAATAAAACTTTCCTCTCAAGTGAAACAAATGCTTTCTAATATTATTAATTTAGATTTATGCAAGAAAATATACAACATATTAAATAATGTAGATATGACAAAAAAGGCAGAATAAGGAACGATGGATATCTTGCCATCAACTACAGAAAGCAGGATGTTAAAGAGGGGAAACGCCTCTAAAGCTCAATTGGAAAACTCTAACAAACAGTGGATTTTGGGCCTCTATAATAGTTTTTAACGAACCATATTCTTTTTTCGGTTCAAAATGTTTTGGATTTTTAGGACTATGCTATTGTATCAACAAATTAATTTATTTTAGGGAATTTTACACATCATTTCATGATTCAATCTTTTTTGGATAATATTTTTCCTTACTGTTAATTTTTTTAATCTTTGGATTGTTATTTGTTTACAGCATTTTACACCAACCTTTCAGATTTTATAGAGTAATACTTCCTTTATCATATAAATACGTATCTAAACCCTTAAATACCTCTGAAAAAGTAAAACTTTTGTAACACTAAATAAATAAAATAAATGTTTCTTTTCATCCAATTTACTCAACAATGAAAGGTTGTATATCTAACAATCCTAGTTAAACAGCTAATGTCAATTAGGCTAGTTCATAAACATACTTAACATTATTATAAGAATAAAAATAAGTATTTTGGCTACAAAATGAAACAGTCTGAGAAGTGACTTTTCCACATTCTACATACTTCCCAGTATATATATATTTTATAGCTAGAAAGAAACACAAATTTAATAAATTAATGTTTCTAATACTGCTCTATAGTCTTTAATATTCTTTACAATCATATTGTAAATACCTTATATTTTTTAATTGGTCTCAAAAATGGTTAAAATCCCTATTCTTTCTCTGTTTTTGCCATTGAATGAGGAAAATGGACATGAAGCACTTTGTTCCAATAACATGAAGTTTTCTTTACAGTTAGTTGATATTTAAACTGATAATATAAAGGTCACTTTTAAATAACAGGTTAAAAATTAAATGGAGTTTCCCTAGCATCACCAAAAACTAACTTTGCCAAAATTATCTAAAGAATAGTTTCAAAAGCATGTGACTTTTATACAGTATATTAAATGTTCTTTAAAATGTTTACATTTTGTTAAGCCTTCCTTCATATTTTCTTATAAAGAATTTAAGTTTTCTGATCAAAATCCCAAAGGTTCTCATTTAACATTTTGAGCCATAGTCGGTTCATAGAAATCAAGATTTACTGCTGATGTTCCAAGCAAACTAACCAACTGCTCATGGCCCCATAGTTACCAGGCCCCGAGGTAAGTTAGTCCTTTGGGTTTTCTACATGTATAATGATTTACATAAATATAGTAGTACAAACACACAATAACTTACTAAAATTGTTATTTCTTTGATCATGCAGAAATAACTACTTGCTGGAAAGAGGAAAAAAAAGGTCTTTGGGGCAGAATGATACATAGACAACGAAGGACCAGTGTAAACTTCTCCAAGACTTGGGGAAAAGTCGGATAATAATAATAATGAACTTTATTGATCTCACATTGGAGAAATTCACTGTCTGCATTTAACCCATCTCCTTGGGGAGCAGTCGGCTGGCATTGTGCGGCGTCCGGGGAGCAGTCTGGGGTTAAGGGTCTTGCTCAGGGACCCAGAGTGGCAGTCTGTGGGAGTGGGGCTCGAACTCAGAACGTTCTCAGTCAGTTTTTTCATGTCGATAAATATATTTCTATTACTTTAATTATTAAGCATTTTTTTCACCTCCAAGGTATCGAAAAAAGTTTTGAGTGTCGAATATTATCCTGGGTATCGATATATATAAAGTTTGGAATTTTACTGTAGTATCATGATAAATCTAATATGGATAGTTGGATTGATGAATTAATTGATAAATTAATCAAACTATTAATTAAATTTTAAAAGACATTGGCTGCAGTAACTTTCATAATTTTAAATGTTAGTCATGTCCTCAATAGAAGGGTGAAAAATGTAGCTTCATTTCTATCATGTGACATTTTCTAAACCTACATTATCAGAAACCTAAATACGGAAGAGGATTAGGGCCAGTGGAATAAAAAAAAGTTAACTGATTTTTAAATTTTATTTCAGTTTAGTATGGGGGAAAAGTCTGAATTCTGACTTTTTTCTCAGAATTCTGACTTTAATCTCTGAATTCTGACTGAATTCTGACAATAAAAAAGTCAGAATTCTGACTTTTTTTCCCATTCTAAACTGAAATAAAATTTAAAAATCAGAAAAAAAATTTTGTTAGTGGCCCTAATCCTCTTTCGTACCCTAAACACTAGTTTCGGATTAAAATAATAATTTAGTTTAATTTCTAGAGATTAACCTGCAGATCATGATCGGAAGCCCTGATCCCATTTAAACTACATTACCCAGAGTTCCTTGCTGAACTCGCTTCCTGAAGCCCTGCGCTGGTGAACTTTACCCAAACTGCTATTATTTGTCTGGTTATTGGAGGAGTGGTTTTATGACAGGCGCTCAGATCAGCGGGCTGCTCGCCGAGCTTCAGGACATGATCATGGGAAGCACTCTCGCTAAATGCGCCCTCACCGACCTGGGGATCCAGTGGGCTGGCTGGGCTCTGGCTGCTGCTTTCAGGACAGAGAAGTTCTACGATTTGGCAGGTAAAAATAAACAAAGCTCTGCGACGCACAAATAGAAGCTGTTTTCATTTTAGCTCCGTGTTTTGTACAACTAAACAAAGGCTGGTGCAAAGGAAAGCAGTTTTATATAATTTATTTTGGATAGCCTACTTTCTGCAAAAGCATATAAATTATAACACGTAATGATTACAAAAGCTGTATTCTGGTATATTATCTAAAGTGGGTTTGTTGTGAAACAACCCTGGAGTAAAGCTCCTCCTAGAGCTTAAGAAGCGAGGAGAGCCAATCAGCGCCTGGAGCTCCAGAGGCGCGCAAAGCCATCATGGGACCAGGGGCGTTCCTGGCCAAAAGGCCCCGCTAGAGTGGAATCTGAAAATGAATCTGCAGAGGGCGCTAAAGATTATGGCGAATACAAGGGCTCTTATAAACCCTAAATAATTGGAGCTTATCATCAAAAGATAAGCTGTGAAAAATAATAATGGAAACATGATAAAAGCTGTAAAGCGAATTTATGAAGGGCTAGATTGCTGTAATGGTCATAAAGGTAATAATCATGTTTGATGCCCTTTTTTATTAAACCCAAATACAATATGCCAACCATCGTTTTTGTGAATTAAACAAATTTTAAAGTCAGATCTCTTAGGGTGGGCTGCACAGTGGTGCCGTTTGTAGCACTGTTGCCTTACAGCAGGACCATTCCTAGTTTGATTCTCAGTCCGCAGTCTTTCTGCATGCTTGCATGCTCTCCCAATGCTTGGATGGGTTCTCTCCTGGTACACCGGCTTCCTCCAAAAACATGACTGTTAAGCATATCTATTTTGGCATCCTCTAAATTGTCCTCAGGTGTGAGTGTGTGTGTGTGGTTGTGTGTCTCTGTGTTTCCCTGGAGACCTGTCAGGGGTTGACCCCGCCTCTTGCCCATAGACTGCTGGAGACGAGCGGGAGAAGATGGTTGGATCTGAAAGTGGATCTCATGGAGTTATTATAGTCTCACTTATTGAATTTCGAAACCTACTTTGCCATTTCATTTGTGCTTGATTTATTTTGTTGAACCATATTCCCATCTAGATTTGGGTTGAACATTTTGGCTAACATGTAGCTTCTAATTTTAGATTTGTGTTTGTAATATTTATTAAAACTTTTGAACCGTTATGGTTCGCGCTTAAAATAGGATTGGCCTCACAAAACTGTCTCCTTGCTGCAGTAAAGTGAGTCTGACAACGCCTGTGAAAGTCACCTTTTTGCATTATAAAAGAAGGAGGGACTTTGTTTGTGCCAGTGAGGCATGTTGAGCATTGCATTAGTTATTTTTTGATATTTCTAAAACTTTTTCTCCCTTTTTTTAAACGGATCCTATAGATTGACATGGAAACTGACATCACTTTTGCAGAAGCTTAGACCTACTTAAAGATCCTCTATCCAGATTTATGGGAATGAATGGCTTTAGGTTTAATTAACTGTTGATATTATCCAAATCCTTTTTCTGTCTGCCTTTAATACTAGACTCAATACCTCAGTTTTGCACAAACCCAACATTATATACCTACTAATTCATTGGTTCGATAAGTGAAATGATCAGACCTTTCAGAACAAAAACAATGAAAATCTGTATTTTATTTGAGACTTGGAGAGAGTAAAATCATAAAAACTTCACCAACTCGAGGGAATAGCTGAGTATAACTGCAATCAGGAAGTTACTCATTTTTTTAAAGTAATTTATATGATCGGATCAGCGTGGAACTTAAAACTCCTTTAGATTTTTCAACATTTCCAAAACCACAAAGCTTACCTGTTGGTCGTTGTAGATAAAAATTCTCCCCGCTAAGGAATCACCTTGACGCTTCTTTTTTACTTGTCCTTCTCGTGCTCCACTCTGCTTTGAACTTTGGAACCAATTGTCTAAAGCACCCTGGGTAAAAGATTTATTGGACACGCCTTGTCTTGCAACAAGTAGCTCTGAACAGCATATCTTCATCCCAGCCTATGTAATTCACTGCTGACTCTCTTTTATTGAAGGATCCGGCACATTTATTCTACTGGCGCACCTGAGTCGGATCTGGGGAGGAGCAACTTCTACCCGACAGAAAGTTCAGACTGGATTGGTGACAGCATGGGGACTCAGGTAAGTAAGGCAGAACCGATCCCACATGTTGCACACTGAGGCAGGAGGTTTATGTTAGTTTGAAGCATGTCGGGTTCTTGACGGGGTCAGATGATGGAAATAAAAAATGTTAAACTTTAAAGTCAGGACTCTTGAGTTAATGAATAATGTCTTAGTTAATGGGAATGGATTTTAAATGAGTTCTCACTGCAGGCTGGGGACATTCCTTTTCCTGCGAATCTTGAAGGACGGTCATGATCGCAGGTTCAACAATGTCAGAGACAGCCCAGGGACCTTTTTCGTATACTGGAGCGTTCAAGGTAAGAGAAATACATTTATTGCCCCACAGTGGGGAAGGGATTCTATAGAAAACCAAAAACTTCCATTTTTTTTTTAGGCTTTTATGTGATACATAAAACTATTGGATAATTGTGAAAAGGAAAACAATAATATATATTTTTTTCAAAGGTCAACTAATTAATAAAGAGTCCAACCAACCATGTGTAATTTCATCTTATTATACATCTAGCAGAGAAGTCAGCAATAAAGTTTAAAGATGGGTTGGGTTACAAAGCTTTACACGTTTTACAGAGCTCTGTTCTACCTACAACACACCTTTCAAGATGTGGACGTCCACAGTAACTGACTGGTGGAAAGAAGAGGAAAAACTAAAGAGTCAGCTTGACGTGGCGACAGGACCGCCCATAAATCTGGCCTTTAGGAAAGATTAACACAAAGATGGTAATTAGCAGCGCTTTCGTTATAAATTTGCCCAAACTCTGTCAATATTTGTCAGAAATTTGTGGCATTTCCACTAAATAAATGCAATTGATCACGTGATGACTCAAAAAATGCCAAGCCATCATCCTCCTACTGCTCACTAGTAGTAATATCCGTTATTTGATCACATCTCGTGTTTTCATTGCAGTTTTGTGAAATGCAAAAAAATTGATACATAAAAAAGAAAAAACACCTCATGGTACCACATACAGGTTTAAAAAAAAAGTTTTTTAAAAAATATTTATTAACATGTTTCCATTAAGCAAATACATTTCTGTCATTTAACAATTTCGGAATTTGATGGTCAATTGAAATGCCGCTATTGTTTAAAGTGTACCTCCAAGACAATTCAGAGTTTACTTTAGGTCATGTAGAGCTTGATGTTTGACAGCCTACAAAAGCCTGAACACACCATTGCCACTGTGAAACATGGAGGAGGCCGCATCATGCTGTGTGGATGCTTGCTGGTGAGAGTTAATGGAGAATTTAGTGTAGCTGGAAACGGTTCAGTCGCAGAAGAAAACCTGTTAGAAGCTCCAAAAGACTTGAAAATGGGACACTGGTTCACCTTCCAGAGAGAGTAAACCGATAACTTACAGCCTGAGCCACAATGCAAGAGATAGATCAAAACATAGTGTCTAAATCATAATGAGCTTTATTACAATGAAGAATTAACAAAAAATGTCAGCTTCTAAATATCTATACTATAGAACTAAAGATCCAACTTTAGCAGAATGCAGGAAAAGCTAACAGCACCTCTCTGGTTCGTATATGGAAAAACTCTGAAAACCATTCTAAGTTTTTAATTCCCAGCTTTCTATAACTTTTCATTGATCTATTAAATAAAGTCCCAATAAAAATGTTGTGGTGTTAATGTGAAAAGGGCTCTTTAACTCCTCCCTCTCTGTGCCTGATCAGCCCTCAACAGTATAGTGAGATTCTTGTTATAAATCAATGTCTGCTTTGTTGCTCCTTATATGCATTTATTCAAGGCAGGGGCTGGTATTTACACAGCCTTAAATGCATTTTTTGGTGAAGAGATTAAAGCAAGGCTGAGTGATTCATCTTTTTCTATTTCTTCCAGCGGCGTGGATATTTATTACCCTCCTGCCCACCCTCATGCTTAACGTAGAGAAGCGCAATGTGCCTCTGGGGCCGAGGGACTACATTGGCTGGACTGTATGGGGCATTGGCTTCGCTACTGAGGCTATTGCGGATCAGCAAAAGTGGCTTTTCAAGCGCGACCCAGATAATGCTGTAAGTAAGCTGGCTCGTTATTCTGAGCAGACCCGTGATGCCTTATTCTGTGTAGGGGAAAAAAAAAATGACTTTCTGGTTTATGTCAACAGGGGAAATTCATCCAGAGTGGACTGTGGGCCTACAGCAGGCATCCTAACTACTTTGGAGAGATCATGCAGTGGTCGGGTCTGTGGCTCTCTGCCTCGTCTGTCATGCAGGGGCCTCAGTACCTGAGCGTGGTGTCTCCACTCTTCCTGTGGTTTTTGCTGCGTTATGTCAGCGGTATTCCCATTCTGGAGAAGCAGGCTATGAAGAAATGGGGATCTGAGCCTGCCTTCCAGGAATACATTAAAAACACTCCTCTTCTCTGGCCATGGCCAAAGTTTTGATACTGTTTACAGCTGCTATAAACATTAAAGATGCAAACTAAGGATATTCTTTTGTTAATGGCTGCATAATTTTACTGTGTCTTAAATTCTAACACCTTCTGTACAGTATGAAATAATGAGTGATGTGTTAAATACGCCTGGAACGAGGTGATAAGGCAGTATGAGAGACATTGTTGATGTGCAAAAGGCCTCATTAACTTTAGCTCTTAAGCTTTTCTGCGTTTTCAGAAACCCCACTGGGAAAGAATTTAAGACAGTTCTGGGAAGAGTGTAATGGGCTGATTAATTTGAAGGGGGAAGAAATCACAATGACCTCAAAACAATTAACAGCTGAACAATCTGGCATTATACACCTGAAGAAAATCAAAACCAAACTGTTAAAGATTGATTTTTGCATTATCTTATAGTTTGAAAGACAAAACAAGTACTGATCTGTTTATCAATGGGAATTAGCAGCCATTTTTAGAGCAACATGTTCAATTGGAAAAAAAAAACAAATGGAATATGAAATAAACAGTGGAAACAGGAGTTAGTGTTTGCGAGCTGAAGTCAGCTGTAGAGCTTTGTTTTCTAGACTTGCATAGAAAAAAAAATAAGCCACCTAAAAATCAGCATCTTATAGAAGTAAAAAATAAAATATTCTCAAATACTTCTAACTAAAACAGACTAACATTTAAATATTATTTGACCCACTACGGATTGTTAGGTGACTATTAGTCCACCTATTTAAGCAATATTTCAGAAAGCAGAACCCTACAGCATGAGGTTGACAGTTTACTTTAAATAACTCACCTTGATTCCTCCATAGAAATACTGTTTATCTTTCCACCAGAGGGGATTTAAAGGTGTATGTAAATTCAAGTTAACGCTGGAAGCACTTATTTAGATCCTGGTTTGCATCTTCTCCATCCATGTTGCCGTTAGGCTGGCTCCACTGCAGACAATAACACTGATGTTCCAGGAGTTTATAGTTTAGATTGTAGTTTTGATCATCCCTGGTTAACTTGAAACCCATTTCGACACATCTAAAGCTTACAGCGTGGATTACAGGGGGCAAACTAGGGGAGTCCATAAGTGACCCAAAAACTGGTTTTCTTGCATGTTTTGTGTCAATATGTTTAACTATATCCCAGTTCACTCAAACTCCACCCACTTTAGAAAGAGAATCAGCTAATTGAAGTCTATGACAGAGGAGGATCCCTCTTTGGTGATCAGCTCAGGGTCTTTTAGCTTCAAAAGCCTCCTTGCCATCACCCTAATCTTTAGTTCAATCCTCAGATTCTTTATCAGATCACAATTGGAGAGTATGAGCAAGTCATAAATAAAAAAGTAAACTCCAAATCTGACTTTTGTTTAAAAGTTAGGGTTTTAGCCTTCTAATAAGGTGTCCAGGGCTAAGGAGTTTTTTTTATAGATATGTAGTCAGGTTTAGAGCTAATCTTAGGTACAAACTGCATAACATAAATGAATAAAGCCAATGCACTGACCTAAAAACAGAAACATCAATTTATGTGGACGGGCTTTTATCCACTAATTAGTAACAGGTGTTATGAGGTTAGATCATCAAAAACATCACCCAAAAATCCTAAATACAGATTAATTTCATAGAAGTATTTCATGGACAGTTTTCCACAGTAGTCTACCTAACAGACCAATGGGCTGGAGGCAGTTTTCTCCTCCAAACCTCTTGAGTGGAATATTTCTTGCAGTTATTTCTTTCAGTATGTCAGTTAGCAAGTCCTTTATTTATCCATTAAATTTTGTAATGAATTTACAGCAGCAGCTACATCTACTTAAAGGAATCCATCACATCAGTACTACTGCTACTTAAATCTGTTAATGAAATTCATTATTTCTCACAGCTTCTAAAAATCCAGATATTCACATCAATATTCAAGTTGCTAATATAGTGAATAAAAAAATTACATGCAGTACATGAAACCTGGTTGGCTTAAAGCAAGAGTGGCTAATGAAGTATAATGCAGCTATCGCTCTAATCTGCAGTCCACATGGCTTATGTGCTGAGTGAATCCGACAGCAACTGAGGAGGAAGCCTTTAGAGACAGATTAGTTCTTAAAGAATCTCTAAGTTCAGCTGCCTTTGATTAAGCAGAAGGACCTTTAAAGCAGAATTTATTAAACAGATCAGGACTAAGGTCAAAGACTTTCAGTTAAACTCGAAGAAGTTGCAACAATAAGGACAGGAGACGTTTGAAGGTATTAGAAATGTATTCCACAATGAAAAATGGTTTTACAGAGAATGGTTTTGTATAAAATGTGTTAATATATGACCAAATAATGCCACAGTTGCTAAACTGGCTACTAAAATAGCTTTTTTCCCCCAGCAGTTTAACTTTTACAGACAGGAAGAAACAGAGGAGTGAAACAATCAGACAGGAAACCTGCAATGATCATTTGGCAGTGCATTTGGTTTAACTTTCCCAAAACACAAATTTAAAAAGAGAAATAAACAATAATATACAATAAAAAACAAAAAATAAAACCACACAAACTACTGGTCTGGGTATTAAACAACAGACAAAACCTGTTCTATGATCTGTCTTAATGATTTTTGAAGCTGATGGCAACATGGACTATAAGGTTCAACACATTTAGATTACAAGCCACCACATAACCAAACACTAAACTGAATTTTCATGCAACAAAATAATCCTGTCTAATTACATCCTAAAATGAAATGCCTTATGGTTTCTCCAGGTTCTGAGTGACACATTTAACTGGAGAGCCCAAAAAATTAAAACACGTAGCCACAATAAAAGCTGCACATACATATTCTTTTCATCTGTAAACAAGTTTCAGGAAATATTTGACATTTTTATAATGATCTGAAATGGAAGCAATACGTTTAGTTTAAGTCAAAAGCAAGAGAAAGCAAAATCTATTTGATTAAATCCGTCCAACAGCATCACCTCTCATCTTTTAGTACAGAGTAATGAATCTGAGGATGGATTAAGGTCATTTGGAGTAGTGTTGTATTATTTGAGGAGCGGTGAGGAAAAGAACTTCCCTTGATGAGTAAATCCGACAGCTGACTTACTCTTGCTCCCAAATCTGTAATGAAATAGTTCACACATGGAAATCAGCCATGGATCGTAATAAATGCACAAAAGAGAGCTCACTACAGTCGTTTATTAAAGCTATGTTAACGTTGCAAAGAATATTATCCTTTATTTACCTGGGTGTCAAGGTGGACCTCATACGTTGAGACAGGGAGCTGGAGGAGGGGGTTTTGGTGAGGGGTTCTGGGGTGCCGAGGGGTCCAAGCATGCTCCCTGCAACAAAAACAGTTTATAGAGGATTAGGTAATGGGATTTTATAATATGTTCCTTAGCTAATAAATTGATTTACTTTAAATAGTTCAAATTAACAATGGGCTGAAACAATTGATCATTGACCAATATGATAAATCAATTAATCGAGTATACTGACTAAAAAAACAACTGTACAAACATTCCAATTAGAACTCCGAAACTGGTAGCTTTAACTTCACCTAGTTTAAATTCTGTTAAAGAAAATAAAATTAATAAAAATAAAGCCCACAAAACATTACCTCCCCAATGGATTAGCAAACATTCTTTAGGGCTGGTTATACTCTCGCAGCAGTGTGTGTGTCGCAGATATTTTTGATTTATGCCCAATTTTGATGCGTGGTCTGCGCTACGTTATTCCACGCCACAACGCAAGAGGGAGAATCACGAACTAGCTGTGGGCTTAGATACGGCCAAGGGGGCGAGGAAGTGGAAAAACGCAAGGGGCAAGTTTGTGTAACAATGGAGGGACATGAGGGCGAAAAAGAGCGGGGATCTAGGTGGAAAAAGGGACCCAGTGTCTCGCGCACCACGCTGTTCTAGCTGCTCCATTTTCACAAGTGGTTTTCCACATACAAACAAAACAAGCCGGTTAAGATACCAAACAGGAAATACCCATAGTGTAGAGTGGATTTAGATTTGACCAATCAGAGGCTTCCTGTCTGCGGCACTGTCTGCTGTTACAATTTTGGAGAGGTGCACCAGAGTGTCTGCGGAAGGGCGAGGGGCACATTTGCATTCACCTTGACACGCATGGAGACGACCTGGTTTCTGAGTATAAACCAGCCTTTTACAAAGTAGGTTAAGATTTCAAAGCAGGCCAGAAAGACTCAAAAGACATAAAAAAAGTTATAAATTGGTATTTTGGTGACCCGAGATGTTTGGACAAACTTTAACTGGACCCTTAAGCTCAAATCATCCAAAAAGGACTTATTGCTACTTGTTGTAAACTCTTGATAGCAGGTAGCAGGTAACAGCTACCAATTTCATTTCCTACAGGACCAGCCTCCTTTGGTTATCCTTCTTCCCTAAACAAATAATAAAAAATGTATTTTCTTTTTATTAGGCTCATTGTGGGTTCTCATATCCAAATGTGTTTGGAAAACAACAAATCTTTAACAGCACCACACAAGTCTTGCAGAAACAGAGAAGGAAAGTGAGCTCCTACCTCTCTCAGGGGTTGCATAGCAGTTTGCGTTCTCGATGATCAAATGATTCAAATTGGACTGCACATTTTCAGCCATCACATACTGACTCCAGTAATCCACCGGCAGAGAGAGCAGACGCTCCACAACCTGAACGGAAATGGAATAATTAGTTATTTTAGTGGATCGCTTCATTTTATTGCACCAGTGCTGCACTGATTTAACTTGCCCTAAGCAAGACAGGGGGAATTAATACAAGAGGCCTCTGTGGGACTGTAATGGTTTCTTGGTAGGTAAAATTACACGACTCAGTTGTGAGCTGCCATTAATAGAGGGAGGGGATTTTGTTGGGTCTGAATTATGACATATGGATCTGAATAACAAAAACAAGTATATAATAAAAGCCAATCAATCTTTAACCATTGTTCAAATTACAATATTCCTTTTCACAAGTTTTAACAAATTTTAATTTGCAGGTTAAAAGAATTCAAATGGCAAAGTGCCGATGGGGACAAAGTGTTCAGTGAGGTAAAAAACATAACAAACTGAGGTATTGCTAATAAAAACAACAACAAAAACAGTAAAAACTGTTAATCCAGACTTTTTCCCCAATCTGACAATTTTTTGCTTTGTACACATTTTTTTTTGACTAAATCTTTACGACTATGATCACTGACCAGGTGAATACATTTATAAAAATATTTTGTATAGATTTTTTTTTTAGCATTTTCCTTCGTCAATTTTGAAGCAATTGCTTTAATTACACTGTCTTTTACAAAGCCGTCACACCTCTATTCACTTTAATCAGATTGTTTGTGACCTAAAGAGGAAATCATGTTAAAGGCTAACTAAAGATGGAGAATGCTTTTACAGTAATGAAATCATCCTCTAAGGTAAGGGTGCAAAAAAAAAAAAAAGCTTGCTTCCCCTCTAGCAAGTTACATAGAATATTGATGTCTGCAGCAAAAGAGGAATTTCAATAAGACAGCTTTATCACATAGACATGTGTGGTTGGGTAAAACTGTCTGTTGTAAATTTGACAAGAATTAATGGAAGCTTTAAAATAGGAGCAGGTGACAAAATGAATGCTTTTGCTGGTAAGTTAAATTATTCATGTTTAGCATTCGTTGCATTTCTCCACAGCTTCCAGCATTTTGGTAAAATGAGTCTATTGAAGGGTGTCTACACCTTTTCCATTTCAAAATCATTACAGATTGAATTGTTTCCATGTTCTGTTATTTCTACTTTTTACTTTTGAATCATGTGTTCATGTGGCGTGCCATCGCTGTGCACACTAAAGCACATGAAAAAATCAAAGAAAAAAAAAAAAAAACTCCTGCAGCATCTCTGCCTGCACCATTTGTAAAACATGCATGTTTTTGTGGAATCTTAGGATTTTAAAATCCAACAGGCTCGTGGCTAAAATCAGAATTGCACTGATCCAGTTTTTTCCAGTCCAATCTGATATAGATATCTGAGCTGAGAGTCCTATCAGGTTATGTAACAAATTAAAAAAGATATAAATGTACTTTATGATTTAGCTTCTACTGCTTATATTCAGGTGCGGCTAATAGTCCGAAAATTACGGTACTCAATATTAGAGCCAATATCCAATGTAGGTATCTGATTGGTGCATCTCTAGCTAAAATATCCCACTCAAATGTTGATTTGAACAGACAATGGGAGACAGAAGTGCACAGATTGCAGCTTCAACCATCCATTACTAAGGAACGAAGAATTATACATCATCTATAGACCTGTACTTCTGTCAACTAAGGAGCCCATTTTAGCCTGAGGAATCAGATATTTGCAGATTGTTAAGTATATAAGCTAGATCAAGTGCGTACTAGAATCCATCTACTTTGTTTATGATTGGTTTTACATATATTCTATGGCAAACATTTATTATGACAGGGATTAGAATGGAAAGGTTTTTCTCACGCAGCAGTGGCCAATCCACACCTTGTGTCAATGTTGATTGTTTGCTTCCTTCAATGGTAAAAAAGTATCCCTACTGGAATCAAACCTGCTAGCACATCTCATTAATCTAAAAGTGATTTAAAGCTTAATTTGCTTTAAGAAATTTAGATTTTTTCTTCCTTATTGATTAATTGTAGAAGTATAGATCTTTATATAATATAATTTACATTTCCAATAAAAACAGTTTTTTAAAGGTTGAAGCTTTGCATGGAAATAAATCCTGGAAGAAAAAAAAAAAGACTGATCAGACCTACCATTGGTTGGCGTTTGGTATCCTGAAGGATTGTCATGGGCTCTGGGTTGGGAACAGCATGGCCAACAATAGTTGGGCCAAAAATACGGGCCAGGTTGCTGATATCCATTTTAGTGTCCAAACTGTCAGCAACTCTGTAAGATTTTATAGAGCCAATTAATTTCTCATTGATGTAAAGAAAAATATATTGCCTGTATAAACAAAGGATTCATTACGTTCAATTACTTTTTGATCAACTGAAAACTGTGTTTGACAATTAGGAATTTAGAATTTTCATATACTTTATTTTTTTATTTAACACCAATTTAATTAGATGATAAAGCAGAATGGTGAAAAGCATATTAAAAGCAATTAAAGTCCTCTAATGAAGAAGACACTAGCCCCCGGACCTTTTCAGGTGAAGAACCAGAAACGCCAGTGTGTCTCTGTTGGGCTGCGGCAGGTCAGCAATTGTTTGGTACATCAGAGCGATGCTGTTGTCGTCATCTGAAACCTCTGCGAGAGGAAAAAAAATTTTCTCAAATGAAACAAGGCAATATAAACAATTTTCATTGTTAAGGTAAAATGAAAATATTTCTAACTTAAACAAAAAACACCAATAATCTGCCTGAAAAAATTTATTGCCAGGAGGTTTAATTTTCTTCAACAAATCTAACAAAGACAACAAAACACAAAAAGCCGTTATAAATCTGTACTAAATAACTGTGTCAGAACTACTGTTTTATCGTTATTGTTTTTTGTTTTTTTTTAACAGCTTACAATTATCTTTCCATTTCTGTATAAAATTTTTTTTATATTAGACTAGTCCCATGAAGTAACACATACCAGCTGCCTCCATGAAGGTATGGTTGAGGCGGAAAGTGAGCAAAGGCTCCTTCAGGTTCCTCAGGAAGTCCTTAAGGAGGCCAGTGATTGCATGGATGTCGTCCACCTTGCTGAGCACAGGAACGGTTTTGCTGCGGAGGAACTTCTCCTTCAGCTCCTTCACTGTGCGATCGGCACCGGACAGACGATAAAGACCAGCCTTAAAGGGGAGAGAATAGCACAATCACCATCCATATGCTGTTGGAACTTCTTTATAAATATATATATATATATATATATATATATATATATATATATATATATATATATATATATATATAAATAAAAGAGTTTAAAGGATAAACCTGAAATAACATTTTATTGTACTAACTAGACACATGACAAGTTCACAAAGTCTTGCTAAAATATTCAGGCTCATTAAAGTTTTCCACATTTTGTCAGATAGGAACCAAAAGCTGCATTATGTAGACAAAATATATATACATAAACAGTGCCTGAAAAGCCCATGTGCGCTGGGTACCAGCTGAATTGGCGCATTACATTTTTGTAAAAAAAAAAAAATCTATCCATCCAAGTCATAAAAAAGTGATAAAACATTAATAACTGGCAAGTTGTCACACAATAAACTGAATCCACACAGGGAGTCAACTTTCCATCTCCACATATATTGTCTGTCTTATGAAATTTTAAAGCTTCCAACACAATTGTTCCTGAGATTTCCATCACCATTCCCACCTCCCAGAGTCTTTACTTTATACAACCACTGTATCCTTCGACTTAGATCTCCATCAGTTCTGCACATGTACTGACATTTTGATTTTTTTGTTACATAAAGTTCTTTTAATTTGGAGATAAAAATGTAGATCTAGAGGAACCCACCCAAAAAAATTTTTTTTTTCCCACAGCTGCAACATTTTAAAGCATTTTTCACACCAATCCTCATTTAAAGCTTTCATAAAGCCATGTAAAAAATGTTATTCCCCCAAAACAGACAAACTCAACTACAAGCCTCCTGTCTCTGTGAAAGCTTGAAAAGAAAAATTACAACAACGGGAGCTTCTTTCTACAATTTGGCATTAAATCAGAGCATACGCTACTAACCTCATGCAGCCCCCTTTGTTCAATCTCACTCACACAGTGGACCACAAGGGGGGGAATCATGGGGGCCGTGTCTGGAACATAGTCTGCAAGGACGCCCTAAGACGGTAAGGGAATAGGAAACCCTGTTAAGGTGAGGCTGAACATCAACTGAAATGTTAATAAAAATATCATCATATACCTCCCCAATTCTGACTGGTGTGCCTCCCAGGTTGGGGATGCATGGCAGCGGGCATCGGTCGCGACATTCAGGATGCGAGACCACTCTGCAGTCCCGACACTTCAATGAAAGCTTGCCAAATTTTATCCTTTTTCCGCACGGCACACATGATTCAGGTTTAATTACCTGTAAGAGGTAGCCGTTAGGTGGAATTTACATCCTTACTATTTCTTAAATGTCCTTATTATTGCTTAAGAGGATACATTTTAAGAAACAATAACGAATTCATTTCAATTTTTATGACAAAGTTCAGAACCAATCTTTAAATCCAATTCAAAATAGTGTTACTACTCTAATCTAGAGTTACAAAGATAGACTTACAGTTTTGGACACAAACTCATGCAGACGGACGCCTCCTTTGCTTTGTGGAGTGCTGGGCCCAGCTTTATTTTCTCCCTCAGGATTGTCAGGTGCCTTAAAAACATCCTGAGACTTGACAGATTCTGAGTCCCACTCCATGGCAGCTGAACGGGAAAGATTCAATAGAAAAATCCCAAGTGTCAGAGAAGCACTTGACGATGCAATTATATTGGCTGAGCTGTGGCAGAAAAACACCAATAACAAATAATTCCAGAACCAATTTGTTATCCTGAAAAAAACCTTCCTACCAAAGGCAGAAAAAATTTTAGTTTATATTTTATGACGGAAAACAACATTGGGTATAATCCAATTGTTCCTACAAGGTTTTATCTACAGGGTGTTGGTGTCAAATGGGCACACTCCAAATAACCAAGTTAGTTAACATATTGAATCCATTTGCAATACACAAAATAGTGTTTGAGAAAATGTGTTCAGACAAATGCAAATTAAAAGAAATTTGACAGAAATTCTTTAACCTCTTAGTGTCATATATATAAATAAATGTCGATGTAGAGACCAACAACCAGTTAAGATAAAAATCATATAGTCAAATGCAACCCTCGAAAAACATTAGTTGCCACTGTTGGCTAATAGCATATAACTTAAATCTGCAGAAGAACAGTCATGAAACTGCTAATTATTCACAGGCTAATCCAAGTAAATGTCTTTTGCCAAGCTATACTGTATGTAAGAAGAATAAACTACAATGCCCACACCCCAGACATTTTATGATGTCACCTTTGCACCTATGAATCTTGTCACATCATTGGGCTTTATCCACTTAGATTTAAAGACAAAGGTTTGTCCCCAATTCTTAAACTATTCCTATACATGTAGGATTTAGGCTACAATCTGAAACTACTCAAAAAAAAATATATATAAGCTTGTGACCATTTAGTAATTCATTTTCTGATATGATCTAAATAAAAA
>NW_015150681.1:1063085-1070280 GCF_000732505.1 Cyprinodon variegatus | reverse complement strand
GCGGCATTGCAGCACGGGAGGATTACGCCCAGGAGCAAATGGATAAAAATAGACCGGAGGAAAAAAAAACATTAATCGATTATCTTGCGGACGTGTCGATGCATCGGATCGTCGGCTTTTGGATCGATGCATCGATACAAAACGATTATTATTTACACCCCTACCTACTACTATGATAGCATGCTAAAGCCAAAGAAAAGTATGCTTTCTTTAGTTAGATTGGATTGAGTTAGGTCTGAATTTAGACGCGAAGATAACCGCACCAGAGTTTTATTATCTACAATTCAAGTATGGGAAACTTAAAAAATAAAATATAAATAAAGTAGGCTCTTGCAAAACTAAAAGATCTTGGGTAAAGAAGCTGCAGTCTATGGCTTTAACACAAGTTCTATGAATATAAATATAAAAATATGATTTGATAGATATAAATATTAGCTTTTAGTTTAGCTCTGGAACACGCAATGACATTAATGCAATTAAAATAAAGACATGGAAGAATGAAGCAAAATTATTTATCCATTTGCTCTTAGTTTTTATGATGGTTTGGAGCCAAAATAGAAATTTGATTGAACATATACCTTAAAATTATTACTTAAGAATAAAAAAAAATTTGTGGACAGAGATAAGGCACGCAGCTAAAGTCTCACATAAAGTGTAACAAATCTCACCAGTCTTTCTCCTGCTGCGAGTCCAGTATGGAACAGTCTCTATGGTAGAGAACGCCTCAACAGGTCCTCCGTTTACAGGCACAGTTACTGTTGTCTTTGTCACAAGGGTCTCATTTCCCTGTTGCATCAATAAAAACATTCAAAATAAACAAATATAAAGCAAAATCAGGCAAATGTGAGAAAAAATAGGCTGCAAGAGAAGTCTGTCTGCTAAGAGAGAATACATCATGAAAATCTAAGCATTTAAATTATGTCTAACTATGACAAACTGCATACCACATAATTAAGAGATTAGAATTAGAGAATTTAGAATCTCAATGCCTACCCTTTCTGAGGTTCTGCCAGTAGATCTTGATCTTTTAGAAGCACTTGGAGGACCATCAACGAGATTTCTGGAGGAGCGCTGTGATCAGGACAAAAGGTATGACACCTGTCCTTTTTCAACAACATACTCTCATTGATTACTCGGTTATTAAAAGCAAAGAAATTCACAAACAATACCCTTTTTTCTCTTTTCTTGAGTCGTACTGTTCTGATGTTGGAGGAATCCCAATCCTACAATAGGTTAGGACATTTTTTTTAAGTCAAGGCACAAAATGTATTAAGTCGCATGCAAATCTAAAACAGGATATTAGAGAGATCTATTCTAGAAATAATGCAAAGGAAGATGGTACTTACAAGGGAGTCATCAGTTTTGTCATAGCTTATATCTGACAAGATGGAGGCAGACTCGTCTATTGTCACCAGTCTGCGAGAAGAAACAAAACAATACTAATTAGAAGACTTTGTCAAATTCAGTTCAGTTAAAACAAATAAGAGCAGTACATTTTGTAGCTCAATATATTCTAATATCTATTGCCAGTGTGGACTTGTTCACAATGAAGCAACAAAACCACTCCTTCAGCCATATAGGATTCCATACATACAATACTTCTTACCAGGTTAAAACATCTATATAAAAACAAGGATCATATAAAAAATGTATGTTTTTAAATTGATCTATGATTCAATTGTAGTCGAAAGATTTGATTATACACATTCAAAAAATAACTGGATACCTTTAGCGTAGATCTGCTATGAATTAGCAACAAATAACTTCAGTAATGCATGTTTTAATTTCTAAAAACCAATGACACGGCAAACTACAGAGAATAAAGGTTGTAAAGTAACAGTATCAAATATCTTTCATTAAACAAAGTACTACCTCCGACTGGTATTCTGGTTGTTTGCTTGGCAGTTTGTATTAAGGAAGGCTAGAGCAGAACGTTGCTCAGCACTCAGCTGGATGCTGTTGGTGGATCCCTCACTGGTTAAGAGCTCCCGGATCAACTGAATTTGACGATCCTGGATGCATTTGAAATATAAAATTAGGAATAAATAATAGCTGCATGAAGGCAAACCATAAAGACAAATATTAGCCTTTTAAGTGGCAGTACCAGGGTCTCACAGTCAGCCTCAGCCTTCTGTCTACGCCGGATTTCCACATCCACTTGGTTACGGGCATGCTTCAGCTTCACATCCAAAGCTCCCCTCTCCATCTCTGCTTTTCTCAGCATGTCCTGGCAGGATCCCAGCTCCTCCAGAGTCCTCGCCCATTTGCGACGGCAGTCCTCAAAGTTCTGGACCATCTGAATGAAGCCTATAATGGAGATTTAATATTTCACAACAGGGACATACAATTAGTTAAAGCATATGCAGCAAAACATTAAAATTAAAGTTATATAAATATGGACCATAAACCACTTACTGGGCTCAATATTCTCATTGATAAGCTCAACATGTGTCCTCAGATTATCATAAAGGCTCTGGAGGTTTAGCACCGTGGTTTCCATCTTGTCCAGCAGTATACCGTAGTAGCCCCTGAAACAAACAACATCCTTCTACTTGAGTGGGTCGATAAAACCTAGTTTTGAGGTAGGCTTTGCCTATCAAATAAATACATTTAATTACACATATTTTATCTAATGGGGTTAACTAGCTTATTTTCATAACCGTTTTTTATCTAGCTCTGGCTAATAAGGTTTACAGTAGCGTTACAATTGTTCGACGAAAGACATAAGTAACACAACACAACGGCTAAGCTAATTTTGTTCCTCTTTCCTACATTTGTAAACAGCCGGACTATCTACAGTTACTAACCTGATTATAGAAATTCCGTACAAAAAAAGCCTTCTGGACGGTCGTTTAATTTAGCAGTCTCTTCTCATTTTCTCTTTGTAGCGGTCACCTTCTTGTCCGTATCCTTGGGTAGCCGCATCTGGTCTAAGCGGGTTTCTTTTCAAATTTCGCCGCTGGCCAATCAGTGAGCGCGATATGAGTGTCACGCTAAGGTACAGTTATGACTTCCGTCTTCTTCCTTTCAAAATAAAATCAGCATAACGGTCACTTTTAATGCAAAAAAAAAACCCTCTAAAAGTACCAAAGGAACAAATCTGTATGCATTCCACTCCAATATAAGGGTATAGATTGAATCCACCCCTAGTTGTATTGTATGAAAAAAAAAATATATTTTATATGTATTTAATGTATAAATAAAATAAAATACAACACTTCCGGTCACCACCTGTAAGCCGAACTTTTACGAATATGATTATTTTCGTCCCAAGGTTGTGGAAAACGGATCAGAATTTCCACGCTCCATGTCAAGGAAAAAGTCTCAACTAGACCTCCCCTAGCAAACATCCAACATTGCTACACAAATCAAGTCTGATATGTGGTGTCCAAATTAGGCTGGTAGTAAGGAAGGAGGTAGGAAGAGGAAGCAGGATACAACAATCCTTTCTGCCACATAGGAGCTATGGCTGTCTAACATCCTTTGGGATGTATAGGAACATCCAACCTCATGAAGTTTAATAAAAAAAAATGTATTGTTTCTTTATTTTACTCTTAACCCTTCATAGGGCACTCAGCGAAATCCTTTAAAAATCAACATTTCAAGCCAGTAGTGTTATTGGATTCCAGGACAAGACCTTATTACCTTTGTAACATAAAAAAATATGAATATTTTGATGGCAAAAATGAATGTCAACGTTATAACAGGAAACGCCAACCTGCCCGAATATTTTAAGAAAAATAACAAAAGTGCTTCTATTAGAAATTCATAAAAAACACTCAGAGAGTGAAAGAAACCCATTTTTTTTTTTTTTTTTTTTTTTTTTTTTGGTACAATATAACCTTAGAGGCATTAATGCTGATAGTGGCACTTACATTTTTTAGTTTATAAACCTAAATATAATTGTTAACTAGGCTTATTAACTTTACTTTTTAACTTTTTAATTAACTTTTTACCTTTTTTTTCTTGGCTTTTTTGTTTCCAACACATTGTTTCCAACAAATTTGCAGTAGATAATATATCGTTCAAGGGCTCATCTAATTGGTCAAATGCCAAAATAAGATGTACAGCCATATAGCAGTATCTTTGTTGAAGGGCTGGATATAGATCTTGTGCTTCTAGAACTCACTGAGGGACGGGGTGGAATTCATTTGTAAGGGGTATGCAAGTGATCTAAAATGGTAACTTGCCCTATAAAGTGTTAATGAAACCCTGCAAATGTCCTCATCTTCATATGTTTTAAGATAAGCACATTTCTGTAACAGGAGCATCTGTTGTCCCAGTTTGACCAGCATCATTCATGTGTGTGTCCACCTCATAATGACATCTGTACAGCTACAGGCTGTGTGGATTCAGCACAGCAGCCTGGAGGTCCTTTTCTATACTATCCTGGATAGTATTCTTACTGTTGACCTCATGAAAGGTAAAGGGATGGGAGCTAGGAACAAGAAGTAGAAGCTTCTGTTTAAATTATCCGGATTGAGCTATTCTTACAACTTCTAAACTTGGAAGAAGTTTGCAAGCAGCTCAATTATTGTCATTGGAAATTATTTATCTCCCAAGGCATTTCAAATGTGATCTAATAGATTTTGTGGAAGTATTGTGTTTGTTAACAATTAATTTCCAACCTTCTACTGTCTCTAGGATCACACCAAACCATCCGTGTACTTCAACATCTATGCATCTTCTCTGTAGTTTTTCGTCTACCTCAAAATCTGTTTTTTTTTCTATTCATCATCCCATATTGTGTCCAGTAGATCCGCTGTTAGATCAGATAGTTTGATAAAACAGACTCCAGACTAATCATTACTTTCCCACACTTTCCTGTGTAGGTGTAATGTTGCCTTCTTAGATGTAGACTGTTCATAATTACACTAAGTCATTACTACATGACAAGTTAAACTATAAGTACAAGAAAGTTTTTTACTAGCGTTACTAAAGGCTGATGAATAATCAAATCTGATCACTAACCAGCTAATGGAGCACTGTAACTCATTGCTCTATATGTAACTGAGTTAAATCCTTAAATCAAAACCTAGTTCAGTCAAACTACAGTTTTGTAAACTACAAAAAAGTACAAAGTATTGAGAAATTATTTAAATATCTGTAAAGTAAGTGAATCTATATCGTTTCCAACCCTGACACTATGCAACACTAGGGGTTGCACACTAACCTAGGGGAAGAACTGTACAAAAAATATTTATAAATCAAAAAGAAGGAGTATCATATGATAAAAAATGGAATAAATGATGACATAAAAGTCCAGATGGGTTTATAGTCTCAAAAAACTAAAAAGAGAAAAAATATTTATAGGACAGAGGAGAAAGGAAGGAAGATTAACAGAAGGACTAAGATTTAATTTAATCGTGAACTGTTTTTAAAATTTTGACTACTATGGAAACTACGAAATAAATGTTACAAGTGCTGCCAAGTCCTGTTATAGATTTTGTTTTATTGTTTCTTTATTTTTTATAAGCTGTCAAGTACATACACAAATCTTGCCTCCTCTTTAAAAACATTAACCATTTTGATATTAAGAAACTTCAATTGTAAACCATTAAGAAACAGATTCATTCTCATACTCTGTGGCACCCCCAATTGTGACACCGATAGCTTTTCCTCCCTCTGTCCCTCCATTTGTAACTAGCTCCACCAAAAAGTGTGCTCTCATGCTTGCGTGTTTTTAAATGTCATGATTAAACAAAGACTTTTGTTTTCAATCAAAAAAACTTTGATTACAAAATAAAGCTGTTCAGAGCAGAACCTGAATTCTGTTACATTATATTTTTTATTTTAAAAGGAGCTGATTTTACATATATAAATCATCTTATCCTTCTAGATCCAATATTTCTCTTCTTTAAGACTGTGTCCCCATAAGCTGATCTCCAGATTAAAACCATTTTCAGGTGTAAAAAACACTATCCAGATTGTGAAATAATAAAAAAATCTTAAGTCAGCGTTTAACATTAAATTACGTTTTTAAAATTCCTGTACTATACAGTGTTGTGTTTTCGTTTTAAGTTTTTGCTAATTTATTCAAGACCATGTAGGGGAACATTAATCTCACAAGAGAATCTGTGCCCTGCACCAGATTTTCCCCCTGGCTAATTTCCATCTGTTGTCCCTGAGGCAAGTAAAACTCAAGATGTTTTTAACATACAGATACAACATCGATGCAGATATAAACCACCATACTCCCTTACTTAATTGACAAGTACAAGACAAAGCTAATTACACATAGCTTTTCATCTTATTTCAGTTTTCCAAGTCAACCTATCTTGATGAAATAATAATCTAATCATTCCTAGTAAGATATTCAGTCTTTAATGTAAGCAACTAATTTAGAAAGAAATCTATGATGAAAGAGAGATTTTCACATTTTTTATCTATTTAGGTCATGTTACATATGGGTATGATATTAGATATATATGCTTAACAGTATTTTAAAAGATGAAAAACTTATAAGGTTCCACCACAATGCACATAAGCTCATATCCCCTAAAAGTTTTATTTACATACAATAAAGTGAAAAAATCAATAACTCACAATAAACAGACTAACATCTGCTCTTCATTGTTGACCACACTGAGTATATCAAGAGAAGATTCAGAAAACCTGATAATCTGCCAGACATGATGTGGTGCTTAAAAGGTTGATTTAGTTTGTGATGATAGACTGAACTGGAGTTGTAGGCCAAAACATTGGTAGCAGACTTAAGAAGGTAGATGACTGCTGAACAGGCAGGCAGATGGCAGGCTGATGGCAGGCTTTGAGAAGGTGGATGACGACAGAGCAGGCTGATGACAGGCTTTAAGCAGGTGGATGACAGGCTGAGTAGATGCTTTGAGCAGGCGAATAATGACTGAATAGGCTGATGAAAGGCTTTGAGCTGGTGGAGAAGAACTGAACTAGCTGATGGCAGGCTCTGAGAAGGTGGTTGACGACTGAGCAGGCTGATGGCAGGCTTTGAGCAGGCGGATGACAGGCTGATGGCAGGCTTTGAGCAGGCAGATGACAGGCTGATGGCAGGCTTTGAGAAGATGGTTGACGACTGAGCAGGCTGATGGCAGGCTTTGAGCAGGCGGATGACAGGCTGATGGCAGGCTTTGAGCAGGTGGTTGACAGGCTGATTGCAGGCTTTGAGCAGGCGGTTGACAGGCTGATGGCAGGCTGATTGCAGGCTTTGAGCAGGCGG